>NC_066581.1:76518047-76793047 GCF_024323335.1 Lathyrus oleraceus
TTTGCATCCATTTGCAACATGCAATTTCAATTGAACCTTTTTCAACTTTTTTCTGCCCCCATCACATTAAAGACGGCTGTTTTATTTTTCTCTTTATATATTTGTCTATTAAATTAAAAAATTGTCTGGTTCTGCAGTTATCAAAATTAATTTTGAATTTATGAATAATGTAAAACTTATTCAATATTTTTTAAATAATACAATTTCATATTTTTTTTTATTATTTTCCTAAAATTATTCTAAGAAGAAATAATTTTTAAAATGTAGAATTGATTTTAACATATTATTAATTTATAAGTGGAAGAATATGATTCAAAACTTTTACCTATTCCACTTATGTTTTAGAACGTAAATTGCAAATCAATTTAGAGGTGATCAATCCATAAATAAGCATTAAGATCATATATTTATCAATAATAGAAGAACAATACATTATCATAGATGCATAGATGCATACAAGGTTATGTCTTAAGATGAAGAAATCATTCCTCGCAAAAGAGGTGTTTAGTAATTTATGGTGCAAAAAAGAATAAAGGGTTTGGAATTATTTTATGAATAATACAAGAGATAAGTGGACTCCAATGTGAGGAGCCTCTTCTTTTCTTTTGCTTTAGAACAACACAAAAATACTTTTCTCTATCAAATTTAGGTATGATAGTGGGATGTTGTTTTCAGATATACCAGCCTTGCCCATACCTCGTTGTACCTACCCCCAAGCCTTGCCCATACCTCCTTGTACCTACCCCCAAACCCTATTAGGGATGATTATTGATTACTGTTTTCAACTTCCAAACTTCACTTGGTGTTTGCATCCATTTGCAACATGCAATTTCAATTGAACCTTTTTCAACTTTTTCTGCCCCCATCACATTAAAGACAGCTATTTTATTTTTCTCTTTATATATTTGTCTATTAAATTAAAAAATGTGTCTGGTTCTGCAGTTATCAAAATTAATTTTGAATTAATTAATAATGTAAAACTTATTCAATATTTTTAATAAATAATACAATTTCATATTTTTTTTATTATTTTCCTAAAATTATTCTTAAGAAGAAAATAATTTTTTAAATGTAGAATTGATTTTAACATATTTAATTTTATAAGTGAAAGAATATGATTCAAAACTTTTACCTATTCCACTTATGTTTTAGAACGTAAATTGCAAATCAATTTAGAGGTGATCAATCCATAAATAAGCATTAAGATCATATATTTTATCAATAATAGAAGAACAATACATTATCATAGATGCATAGATGCATACAAGGTTATGTCTTAAGATGAAGAAATCATTCCTCGCAAAAGAGGTGTTTAGTAATTTATGGTACAAAAAAAGAATAAAGGGTTTGGGAATTATTTTATGAATAATACAGAAGATAAGTGAGCTCCAATGTGAGGAGCCTCTTCTTTTCTTTTGCTTTAGAACAACACAAAAATACTTCACTCTATCAAATTTAGGTATGACAGTGGGGTGTTGTTTTTAGATATACCAACCTTGCCCTTACCTCGTTGTACCTACCCCCAAGCCTTGCCCATACCTCCTTGCACCTACCCCCAAACCCTATTACGGATGATTATTGATTACTGTTTTCAGCTTCGAAACTTCACTTGGTGTTTGCATCCATTTGCAACATGCAATTTCAATTGAACCTTTTTCAACTTTTTCTGCCCCCATCACATTAAAGATGGCTGTTTTATTTTTCTCTTTATATATTTGTCTATTAAATTAAAAATTGTGTTTGGTTCTGCAGTTATCAAAATTAATTTTGAATTAATTAATAATGTAAAAGTTATTCAATATTTTTAATAAATAATACAATTTCATATTTATTTTTTATTATTTTCTTCAAATTATTCTTACAAAAGAAAATAATTTTTAAAATGTAGAATTGATTTTAACATATTTTTTTTTATAAGTGGGAGAATACGATTCAAAACTTTTACCTATTCCACTTATGTTTTAGAACGTAAATTGCAAATCAATTTAGAGGTGATCAATCCATAAATAAGCATTAAGATCATATATTTTATCAATGATAGAAGAACAATACATTATCATAGATGCATAGATGCATACAGATGTCTATGAGTCTTAAGATGAAAAATCATCCCTCGTAAAAGAGGTGTTTAGTAATTTATGGTGCAAAAAAAGAATAAAGGGTTTGAGAATTATTTTATGAATAATACAAGAGATAAGTGGGCTACAATGTGAGGAGTCTCTTCTTTTGCTTTAGAACAACACAAAAATACTCCTCTCTATCAAATTTAGGTATGACAGTGGGTGTTGTTTTCAGATATACCACCTTGCCCATACCTCGTTGTACCTACCCCCAAGCCTTGCCCATACCTCCTTGTACCTACCCCTAAACCCTATTAGGGATGATTGATTATGATTACTGTTTTCAGCTTCCAAACATCACTTGGTGTTTGCATCCATTTGCAACATGCAATTTCAATTGAACCTTTTTCAACTTTTTCTGACCCCATCACATTAAAGACGGCTGTTTTATTTTTCTCTTTATATATTTGTCTATTAAATTAAAAAATGTGTATGGTTTTGCAGTTATCAAAATTAATTTTGAATTAATTAATAATGTAAAACTTATTCAATATTTTTAATAAATACTATAATTTCATATATTTTTTTTATTATTTTCCTAAAATTATTCTTAAGAAGAAAATAATTTTTAAAATGTAGAATTGATTTTAATATATTTAATTTTATAAGTGGAAGAATATGATTCAAAACTTTTACCTATTCCACTTATGTTTTAGAACGTAAATTGCAAATCAATTTAGAGGTGATAGATCCATAAATAAGCATTAAGATCATATATTTTATCAATAATAGAAGAACAATACATTATCATAGATGCATAGATGCATACAAGGTTATGTCTTAAGATGAAGAAATCATCCCTCGCAAAAGAGGTGTTTAGTAATTTATGGTGCAAAAAAAGAATAAAGGGTTTGAGAATTATTTTATGAATAATACAAGAGATAAGTGAGCTCCAAAGTGAGGAGCCTCTTCTTTTCTTTTGCTTTAGAACAACACAAAAATACTTCTCTCTATCAAATTTAGGTATGACAGTGGGGTGTTGTTTTCAGATATACCAGCCTTGCCCATACCTCGTTGTACCTACCCCCAAGCCTTGCCCATACCTCCTTGTACCTACCCCCAAACCCTATTAGGGATGATTATTGATTACTGTTTTCAACTTCCAAACTTCACTTGGTGTTTGCATCCATTTGCAACATGCAATTTCAATTGAACCTTTTTCAACTTTTTCTGCCCCCATCACATTAAAGACGACTGTTTTATTTTTCTCTTTATATATTTGTCTATTAAATTAAAAAATGTGTCTGTTTCTTCTGCAGTTATCAAATTAATTTTGAATTAGCTAATAATGTAAAACTTATTCAATATTTTTATAAATAATACAATTTCATATTTTTTTTATTATTTTCCTAAAATTATTCTTAAGAAGAAAATAATTTTTTAAATGTAGAATTGATTTTAACATATTTAATTTTAAGTGAAAGTATATGATTCAAAACTTTTACCTATTCCACTTATGTTTTAGAACGTAAATTGCAAATCAATTTAGAGGTGATCAATCCATAAATAAGCATTAAGATCATATATTTTATCAATAATAGAAGAACAATACATTATCATAGATGCATAGATGCATACAAGGTTATGTCTTAAGATGAAGAAATCATCCCTCGCAAAAGAGGTGTTTAGTAATTTATGGTGCAAAAAAAAGAATAAAGGGTTTGAGAATTATTTTATGAATAATACAAGAGATAAGTGAGCTCCAATGTGAGGAGCCTCTTCTTTTCTTTTGCTTTAGAACAACACAAAAATACTTCTCTCTATCAAATTTAGGTATGACAGTGGGGTGTTGTTTTCAGATATACCAGCCTTGCCCATACCTCGTTGTACCTACCCCCAAGCCTTGCCCATACCTCCTTGTACCTACCCCCAAACCCTATTAGGGATGATTATTGATTACTGTTTTCAACTTCCAAACTTCACTTGGTGTTTGCATCCATTTGCAACATGCAATTTCAATTGAACCTTTTTCAACTTTTTCTGCCCCCATCACATTAAAGACAGCTGTTTTATTTTTCTCTTTATATATTTGTCTATTAAATTAAAAAATGTGTCTGGTTCTGCAGTTATCAAAATTAATTTTGAATTTATGAATAATGTAAAACTTATTCAATATTTTTAATAAATAATACAATTTCATATTTTTTTTATTATTTTCCTAAAAAATTATTCTTAAGAAGAAAATAATTTTTAAAATGTAGAATTGATTTTTAACATATTTAATTTTATAAGTGGAAGAATATGATTCAAAACTTTTACCTATTCCACTTATGTTTTAGAACGTAAATTGCAAATCAATTTAGAGGTGATCAATCCATAAATAAGCATTAAGATCATATATTTTATCAATAATAGAAGAACAATACATTATCATAGATGCATAGATGCATACAAGGTTATGTCTTAAGATGAAGAAATCATTCCTCGCAAAAGAGGTGTTTAGTAATTTATGGTGCAAAAAAAGAATAAAGGGTTTGGGAATTATTTTATGAATAATACAAGAGATAAGTGGACTCCAATGTGAGGAGCCTCTTCTTTTCTTTTGGTTTAGAACAACACAAAAATACTTTTCTCTATCAAATTTAGGTATGACAGTGGGATGTTGTTTTCAGATATACCAGCCTTGCCCATACCTCGTTGTACCTACCCCCAAGCCTTGCCCATACCTCCTTGTACCTACCCCCAAACCCTATTAGGGATGATTATTGATTACTGTTTTCAACTTCCAAACTTCACTTGGTGTTTGCATCCATTTGCAACATGCAATTTCAATTGAACCTTTTTCAACTTTTTCTGCCCCCATCACATTAAAGACAGCTGTTTTATTTTTCTCTTTATATATTTGTCTATTAAATTAAAAAATGTGTCTGGTTCTGCAGTTATCAAAATTAATTTTGAATTAATTAATAATGTAAAACTTATTCAATATTTTTAATAAATAATACAATTTCATATTTTTTTTATTATTTTCCTAAAATTATTCTTAAGAAGAAAATAATTTTTTAAATGTAGAATTGATTTTAACATATTTAATTTTATAAGTGAAAGAATATGATTCAAAACTTTTACCTATTCCACTTATGTTTTAGAACGTAAATTGCAAATCAATTTAGAGGTGATCAATCCATAAATAAGCATTAAGATCATATATTTTATCAATAATAGAAGAACAATACATTATCATAGATGCATAGATGCATACAAGGTTATGTCTTAAGATGAAGAAATCATTCCTCGCAAAAGAGGTGTTTAGTAATTTATGGTACAAAAAAAGAATAAAGGGTTTGGGAATTATTTTATGAATAATACAGAAGATAAGTGAGCTCCAATGTGAGGAGCCTCTTCTTTTCTTTTGCTTTAGAACAACACAAAAATACTTCACTCTATCAAATTTAGGTATGACAGTGGGGTGTTGTTTTTAGATATACCACCTTGCCCTTACCTCGTTGTACCTACCCCCAAGCCTTGCCCATACCTCCTTGCACCTACCCCAAACCCTATTACGGATGATTATTGATTACTGTTTTCAGCTTCGAAACTTCACTTGGTGTTTGCATCCATTTGCAACATGCAATTTCAATCGAACCTTTTTCAACTTTTTCTGCCCCCATCACATAAAGATGGCTGTTTTATTTTTTCCTTTTATATCTCTATAAAATGTTGTGCAGTTATCAAAATTAATTTATTAAATTAAAAAATGTAAAAGTTTTTCATATTTTTTAATAATAATACAATTCATATTTATTTTTTATTATTTTTTCAAATATTCTTAAGAAGAAAATAATTTTTAAAATGTAGAATTTTAAAATTTTTTATAAGTGGGAGAATACGATTCAAAACTTTTACCTATTCCACTTATGTTTTAGAACGTAAATTGCAAATCAATTTAGAGGTGATCAATCCATAAATAAGCATTAAGATCATATATTTTATCAATGATAGAAGAACAATACATTATCATAGATGCATAGATGCATACAAGGTTATCTCTTAAGATGAAGAAATCATCCCTCGTAAAAGAGGTGTTTAGTAATTTATGGTGCAAAAAACGAATAAAGGGTTTGAGAATTATTTTATGAATAATACAAGAGATAAGTGGGCTACAATGTGAGGAGTCTCTTCTTTTGCTTTAGAACAACACAAAAATACTCCTCTCTATCAAATTTAGGTATGACAGTGGGGTGTTGTTTTCAGATATACCAGCCTTGCCCATACCTCGTTGTACCTACCCCCAAGCCTTGCCCATACCTCCTTGTACCTACCCCTAAACCCTATTAGGGATGATTATTGATTACTGTTTTCAGCTTCCAAACATCACTTGGTGTTTGCATCCATTTGCAACATGCAATTTCAATTGAACCTTTTTCAACTTTTTCTGACCCCATCACATTAAAGACGGCTGTTTTATTTTTCTCTCTATATATTTGTCTATTAAATTAAAAAATGTGTATGGTTTTGCAGTTATCAAAATTAATTTTGAATTAATTAATAATGTAAAACTTATTCAATATTTTTAATAAATAATATAATTTCATATTTTTTTTTTATTATTTTCCTAAAATTATTCTTAAGAAGAAAATAATTTTTAAAATGTAGAATTGATTTTAACATATTTAATTTTATAAGTGGAAGAATATGATTCAAAACTTTTACCTATTCCACTTATGTTTTAGAACGTAAATTGCAAATCAATTTAGAGGTGATCAATCCATAAATAAGCATTAAGATCATATATTTTATCAATAATAGAAGAACAATACATTATCATAGATGCATAGATGCATACAAGGTTATGTCTTAAGATGAAGAAATCATCCCTCGCAAAAGAGGTGTTTAGTAATTTATGGTGCAAAACAAGAATAAAGGGTTTGAGAATTATTTTATGAATAATACAAGAGATAAGTGAGCTCCAAAGTGAGGAGCCTCTTCTTTTCTTTTGCTTTAGAACAACACAAAAATACTTCTCTCTATCAAATTTAGGTATGACAGTGGGGTGTTGTTTTCAGATATACCAGCCTTGCCCATACCTCGTTGTACCTACCCCAAGCCTTGCCCATACCTCCTTGTACCTACCCCAAACCCTATTAGGGATGATTATTGATTACTGTTTTCAACTTCCAAACTTCACTTGGTGTTTGCATCCATTTGCAACATGCAATTTCAATTGAACCTTTTTCAACTTTTTCTGCCCCCATCACATTAAAGACGACTGTTTTATTTTTCTCTTTATATATTTGTCTATTAAATTAAAAAATGTGTCTGGTTCTGCAGTTATCAAAATTAATTTTGAATTAGCTAATAATGTAAAACTTATTCAATATTTTTAATAAATAATACAATTTCATATTTTTTTTATTATTTTCCTAAAATTATTCTTAAGAAGAAAATAATTTTTTAAATGTAGAATTGATTTTAACATATTTAATTTTATAAGTGAAAGTATATGATTCAAAACTTTTACCTATTCCACTTATGTTTTAGAACGTAAATTGCAAATCAATTTAGAGGTGATCAATCCATAAATAAGCATTAAGATCATATATTTTATCAATAATAGAAGAACAATACATTATCATAGATGCATAGATGCATACAAGGTTATGTCTTAAGATGAAGAAATCATCCCTCGCAAAAGAGGTGTTTAGTAATTTATGGTGCAAAAAAAGAATAAAGGGTTTGAGAATTATTTTATGAATAATACAAGAGATAAGTGAGCTCCAATGTGAGGAGCCTCTTCTTTTCTTTTGCTTTAGAACAACACAAAATACTTCTCTCTATCAAATTTAGGTATGACAGTGGGGTGTTGTTTTCAGATATACCAGCCTTGCCCATACCTCGTTGTACCTACCCCCAAGCCTTGCCCATACCTCCTTGTACCTACCCCCAAACCCTATTAGGGATGATTATTGATTACTGTTTTCAACTTCCAAACTTCACTTGGTGTTTGCATCCATTTGCAACATGCAATTTCAATTGAACCTTTTTCAACTTTTTCTGCCCCCCATCACATTAAAGACGACTGTTTTATTTTTCTCTTTATATATTTGTCTATTAAATTAAAAAATGTGTCTGGTTCTGCAGTTATCAAAATTAATTTGAATTAATTAATAATGTAAAACTTATTCAATATTTTTAATAAATAATACAATTTCATATTTTTTTTTTTATTATTTTCCTAAATTATTCTTAAGAAGAAAATAATTTTTTAAATGTAGAATTGATTTTAACATATTTAATTTTATAAGTGAAAGTATATGATTCAAAACTTTTACCTATTCCACTTATGTTTTAGAACGTAAATTGCAAATCAATTTAGAGGTGATCAATCCATTAATAAGCATTAAGATCATATATTTTACCAATAATAGAAGAACAATACATTATCATAGATGCATAGATGCATACAAGGTTATGTCTTAAGATGAAGAAATCATCCTCGCAAAAGAGGTGTTTAGTAATTTATGGTGAAAAAAAGAATAAAGGGTTTGAGAATTATTTTATGAATAATACAAGAGATAAGCGGGCTCCAATGTGAGGAGCCTTTTCTTTTGCTTTAGAACAACACAAAAATACTTCTCTCTATCAAATTTAGGTATGGTAGTGCGGTGTTGTTTTCAGATATACCAGTCTTGCCCATACCTCCTTGTACCTACCCCCAAGCCTTGTCCATACCTCCTTGTACCTACCCCCACACCCTATTAGGGATGATTATTGATTACTGTTTTTAGCTTCCAAACTTCACTTGGTGTTTGCATCCATTTGCAACATGCAATTTCAATTGAACCTTTTTCAAATTTTTCTACACCCATCACATTAAAGATGGCTATTTTATTTTTCTCTTTATATATTTGTCTATTATATTAAACAATGTGTTTGGTTCTGCAGTTATCAAAATTAATTTTGAATTAATTAATAATGTAAAACTTCTTCAATATTTTAAATAAATAATACAATTTCATATTTATTTTTTATTATTTTCTTAAAATTATTCTTAAGAAGAAAATAATTTTTAAAAAAAAGAATTGATTTTAGTATATTTAATTTTATAAGTGGTAAAATATGATTCAAAACTTTTACCTATTCCACTTATGTTTTAGAACGTAAATTGCAAATAAATTTAGAGGTGATCAATCCATAAATAAGCATTAAGATTATATATTTTATCATTAATAGAAGAAAAATACATTATCATAGATGCATAGATGCATACAAGGTTATGTCTTAAGATTAAGAAATCATACCTCGCAAAAGAGGTGTTTAGTAATTTATGGTGCAAAAAAAGAATAAAGGGTTTGAGAATTATTTTATGAATAATACAAGAGATAAGTGAGCTCCAATGTGAGGAGCCTCTTCTTTTCTTTTGCTTTAGAACAACACAAAAATACTTCTCTCTATCAAATTTAGGTATGACAGTGGGGTGTTGTTTTCAGATATACCAGCCTTGCCCATACCTCGTTGTACCTACCCCCAAGCCTTGCCCATACCTCCTTGTACCTACCCCCAAACCCTATTAGGGATGATTATTGATTACTGTTTTCAACTTCCAAACATCACTTGGTGTTTGCATCCATTTGCAACATGCAATTTCAATTGAACCTTTTTCAACTTTTTCTGCCCCCGTCACATTAAAGACGGCTGTTTTATTTTTCTCTTTATATATTTGTCTATTAAATTAAAAAATGTGTCTGGTTTTGCAGTTATCACAATTAATTTTGAATTAATGAATAATGTAAAACTTATTCAATATTTTAATAAATAATACAATTTCATATTTTTTTTTTATTATTTTCCTAAAATTATTCTTAAGAAGAAAATAATTTTTTAAATGTAGAATTGATTTTAACATATTTATTTTATAAGTGAAGTATATGATTCAAAACTTTTACCTATTCCACTTATGTTTTAGAACGTAAATTGCAAATCAATTTAGAGGTGATCAATCCATAAATAAGCATTAAGATCATATATTTTATCAATAATAGAAGAACAATACATTATCATAGATGCATAGATGCATACAAGGTTATGTCTTAAGATGAAGAAATCATCCCTCGCAAAAGAGGTGTTTAGTAATTTATGGTGCAAAAAAAGAATAAAGGGTTGAGAATTATTTATGAATAATACAAGAGATAAGTGAGCTCCAATGTGAGGAGCCTCTTCTTTTCTTTTGCTTTAGAACAACACAAAATACTTCTCTCTATCAAATTTAGGTATGACAGTGGGGTGTTGTTTTCAGATATACCAGCCTTGCCCATACCTCGTTGTACCTACCCCCAAGCCTTGCCCATACCTCCTTGTACCTACCCCCAAACCCTATTAGGGATGATTATTGATTACTGTTTTCAACTTCCAAACTTCACTTGGTGTTTGCATCCATTTGCAACATGCAATTTCAATTGAACCTTTTTCAACTTTTTCTGCCCCCATCACATTAAAGACGACTGTTTTATTTTTCTCTTTATATTTGTCTATTAAATTAAAAAATGTGTCTGGTTCTGCAGTTATCAAAATTAATTTTGAATTAATTAATAATGTAAAACTTATTCAATATTTTTAATAAATAATACAATTTCATATTTTTTTTATTATTTTCCTAAAATTATTCTTAAGAAGAAAATAATTTTTTAAATGTAGAATTGGTTTTAACATATTTAATTTTATAAGTGAAAGTATATGATTCAAAACTTTTACCTATTCCACTTATGTTTTAGAACGTAAATTGCAAATCAATTTAGAGGTGATCAATCCATAAATAAGCATTAAGATCATATATTTTATCAATAATAGAAGAACAATACATTATCATAGATGCATAGATGCATACAAGGTTATGTCTTAAGATGAAGAAATCATTCCTCGCAAAAGAGGTGTTTAGTAATTTATGGTGCAAAAAAAGAATAAAGGGTTTGGGAATTATTTTATGAATAATACAAGAGATAAGTGAGCTCCAATGTGAGGAGCCTCTTCTTTTCTTTTGCTTTACAACAACACAAAAATACTTCACTCTATCAAATTTAGGTATGACAGTGGGGTGTTGTTTTCAGATATACCAACCTTGCCCATACCTCGTTGTACCTACCCCCAAGCCTTGCCCATACCTCCTTTCACCTACCCCCAAACCCTATTAGGGATGATTATTGATTACTGTTTTCAGCTTCCAAACTTCACTTGGTGTTTGCATCCATTTGCAACATGCAATTTCAATTGAACCTTTTTCAACTTTTTCTGCCCCCATCACATTAAAGATGGCTGTTTTATTTTTCTCTTTATATATTTGTCTATTAAATTAAAAATTGTGTTTGGTTCTGCAGTTATCAAAATTAATTTTGAATTAATTAATAATGTAAAACTTACTCAATATTTTTAATAAATAATACAATTTCATATTTATTTTTTATTATTTTCTTAAAATTATTCTTAAGAAGAAAATAATTTTTAAATGTAGAATTGATTTTAACATATTTAATTTTATAAGTGGGAGAATATGATTCAAAACTTTTACCTATTCCACTTATGTTTTAAAACGTAAATTGCAAATCAATTTAGAGGTGATCAATCCATAAATAAGCATTAAGATCATATATTTTATCAATGATAGAAGAACAATACATTATCATAGATGCATAGATGCATACAAGGTTATGTCTTAAGATGAAGAAATCATCCCTCGTAAAAGAGGTGTTTAGTAATTTATGGTGCAAAAAAAGAATAAAGGGTTTGAGAATTATTTTATGAATAATACAAGAGATAAGTGGGCTACAATGTGAGGAGCCTCTTCTTTTGCTTTAGAACAACACAAAAATACTCCTCTCTATCAAATTTAGGTATGGCAGTAGGGTGTTGTTTTCAGATATACCAGCCTTGCCCATACCTCCTTGTACCTACCCCAAGCTTGCCCATACCTCCTTGTACCTACCCCCAAACCCTTTTAGGGATGATTATTGATTACTCTTTTCAGCTTTCAAACTTCATTTGGTGTGTGCATCCATTTGCGACATGCAACTTCAATTGAACCTTTTTCAACTTTTTCTTCCCCCATCACATTAAAGATGGTTGTTTTATTTTTCTCTTTATATATTTGTCTATTAAATTAAAAAATGTGTTTGGTTCTGCAGTTATCAAAATTAATTTTGAATTAATTAATAATGTAAAACTTATTCAATATTTTAAATAAATTATACAATTTCAAATTTATTTTTTATTATTTTCTTAAAATTATGCTTAAGAAGAAAATAATTTTTAAAATATAGAATTGATTTTAACATATTTAATTTTATAAGTGGGAGAATATGATTCAAAACTTTTACCTATTCCATTTATGTTTTAGAACGTAAATTGCAAATCAATTTAGAGGTGATCAATCCATTAATAAGCATTAAGATCATATATTTTACCAATAATAGAAGAACAATACATTATCATAGATGCATAGATGCATACAAGGTTATGTCTTAAGATGAAGAAATCATCCTCGCAAAAGAGGTGTTTAGTAATTTATGGTGAAAAAAAGAATAAAGGGTTTGAGAATTATTTTATGAATAATACAAGAGATAAGCGGGCTCCAATGTGAGGAGCCTTTTCTTTTGCTTTAGAACAACACAAAAATACTTCTCTCTATCAAATTTAGGTATGGTAGTGGGGTGTTGTTTTCAGATATACCAGTCTTGCCCATACCTCCTTGTACCTACCCCCAAGCCTTGCCCATACCTCCTTGTACCTACCCCCACACCCTATTAGGGATGATTATTGATTACTGTTTTTAGCTTCCAAACTTCACTTGGTGTTTGCATCCATTTGCAACAGGCAATTTCAATTGAACCTTTTTCAAATTTTTCTACACCCATCACATTAAAGATGGCTATTTTATTTTTCTCTTTATATATTTGTCTATTATATTAAAAAATGTGTTTGGTTCTGCAGTTATCAAAATTAATTTTGAATTAATTAATAATGTAAAACTTATTCAATATTTTAAATAAATAATACAATTTCATATTTATTTTTTATTATTTTCTTAAAATTATTCTTAAGAAGAAAATAATTTTTAAAAGGAAGAATTGATTTTAGTATATTTAATTTTATAAGTGGTAAAATATGATTCAAAACTTTTACCTATTCCACTTATGTTTTAGAACGTAAATTGCAAATAAATTTAGAGGTGATCAATCCATAAATAAGCATTAAGATCATATATTTTATCATTAATAGAAGAAAAATACATTATCATAGATGCATAGATGCATACAAGGTTATGTCTTAAGATTAAGAAATCATACCTCGCAAAAGAGGTGTTTAGTAATTTATGGTGCAAAAAAAGAATAAAGGGTTGAGAATTATTTTATGAATAATACAAGAGATAAGTGAGCTCCAATGTGAGGAGCCTCTTCTTTTCTTTTGCTTTAGAACAACACAAAAATACTTCTCTCTATCAAATTTAGGTATGACAGTGGGGTGTTGTTTTCAGATATACCAGCCTTGCCCATACCTCGTTGTACCTACCCCCAAGCCTTGCCCATACCTCCTTGTACCTACCCCCAAACCCTATTAGGGATGATTATTGATTACTGTTTTCAACTTCCAAACATCACTTGGTGTTTGCATCCATTTGCAACATGCAATTTCAATTGAACCTTTTTCAACTTTTTCTGCCCCCGTCACATTAAAGACGACTGTTTTATTTTTCTCTTTATATATTTGTCTATTAAATTAAAAAATGTGTCTGGTTTTGCAGTTATCACAATTAATTTTGAATTAATGAATAATGTAAAACTTATTCAATATTTTTAATAAATAATACAATTTCATATTTTTTTTATTATTTTCCTAAAATTATTCTTAAGAAGAAAATAATTTTTTAAATGTAGAATTGATTTTAACATATTTAATTTTATAAGTGAAAGTATATGATTCAAAACTTTTACCTATTCCACTTATGTTTTAGAACGTAAATTGCAAATCAATTTAGAGGTGATCAATCCATAAATAAGCATTAAGATCATATATTTTATCAATAATAGAAGAACAATACATTATCATAGATGCATAGATGCATACAAGGTTATGTCTTAAGATGAAGAAATCATCCCTCGCAAAAGAGGTGTTTAGTAATTTATGGTGCAAAAAAAGAATAAAGGGTTTGAGAATTATTTTATGAATAATACAAGAGATAAGTGAGCTCCAATGTGAGGAGCCTCTTCTTTTCTTTGCTTTAGAACAACACAAAAATACTTCTCTCTATCAAATTTAGGTATGACAGTGGGGTGTTGTTTTCAGATATACCAGCCTTGCCCATACCTCGTTGTACCTACCCCAAGCCTTGCCCATACCTCCTTGTACCTACCCCCAAACCCTATTAGGGATGATTATTGATTACTGTTTTCAACTTCCAAACTTCACTTGGTGTTTGCATCCATTTGCAACATGCAATTTCAATTGAAGCTTTTTCAACTTTTTCTGCCCCCATCACATTAAAGACGACTGTTTTATTTTTCTCTTTATATATTTGTCTATTAAATTAAAAAATGTGTCTGGTTCTGCAGTTATCAAAATTAATTTTGAATTAATTAATAATGTAAAACTTATTCAATATTTTTAATAAATAATACAATTTCATATTTTTTTTATTATTTTCCTAAAATTATTCTTAAGAAGAAAATAATGTTTTTAAATGTAGAATTGATTTTAACATATTTAATTTTATAAGTGAAAGTATATGATTCAAAACTTTTACCTATTCCACTTATGTTTTAGAACGTAAATTGCAAATCAATTTAGAGGTGATCAATCCATAAATAAGCATTAAGATCATATATTTTATCAATAATAGAAGAACAATACATTATCATAGATGCATAGATGCATACAAGGTAATGTCTTAAGATAAAGAAATCATTCCTCGCAAAAGAGGTGTTTAGTAATTTATGGTGCAAAAAAAGAATAAAGGGTTTGGGAATTATTTTATGAATAATACAAGAGATAAGTGAGCTCCAATGTGAGGAGCCTCTTCTTTTCTTTTGCTTTACAACAACACAAAAATACTTCACTCTATCAAATTTAGGTATGACAGTGGGGTGTTGTTTTCAGATATACCAACCTTGCCCATACCTCGTTGTACCTACCCCCAAGCCTTGCCCATACCTCCTTGCACCTACCCCCAAACCCTATTAGGGATGATTATTGATTACTGTTTTCAGCTTCCAAACTTCACTTGGTGTTTGCATCCATTTGCAACATGCAATTTCAATTGAACCTTTTTCAACTTTTTCTGCCCCCATCACATTAAAGATGGCTGTTTTATTTTTCTCTTTATATATTTGTCTATTAAATTAAAAATTGTGTTTGGTTCTGCAGTTATCAAAATTAATTTTGAATTAATTAATAATGTAAAACTTAATATTTTTAATAAATAATACAGTTTCATATTTATTTTTTATTATTTTCTTAAAATTATTCTTAAGAAGAAAATAATTTTTAAAATGTAGAATTGATTTTAACATATTTAATTTTATAAGTGGGAGAATATGATTCAAAACTTTTACCTATTCCACTTATGTTTTAGAACGTAAATTGCAAATCAATTTAGAGGTGATCAATCCATAAATAAGCATTAAGATCATATATTTTATCAATGATAGAAGAACAATACATTATCATAGATGCATAGATGCATACAAGGTTATGTCTTAAGATGAAGAAATCATCCCTCGTAAAAGAGGTGTTTAGTAATTTATGGTGCAAAAAAAGAATAAAGGGTTTGAGAATTATTTTATGAATAATACAAGAGATAAGTGAGCTCCAATGTGAGGAGCCTCTTCTTTTCTTTTGCTTTAGAACAACACAAAAATACTTCTCTCTATCAAATTTAGGTATGACAGTGGGGTGTTGTTTTCAGATATACCAGCCTTGCCCATACCTCGTTGTACCTACCCCCAAGCCTTGCCCATACCTCCTTGTACCTACCCCCAAACCCTATTAGGGATGATTATTGATTACTGTTTTCAACTTCCAAACATCACTTGGTGTTTGCATCCATTTGCAACATGCAATTTCAATTGAACCTTTTTCAACTTTTTCTGCCCCCGTCACATTAAAGACGGCTGTTTTATTTTTCTCTTTCTATATTTGTCTATTAAATTAAAAAATGTGTCTGGTTTTGCAGTTATCACAATTAATTTTGAATTAATGAATAATGTAAAACTTATTCAATATTTTTAATAAATAATACAATTTCATATTTTTTTTATTATTTTCCTAAAATTATTCTTAAGAAGAAAATAATTTTTTAAATGTAGAATTGATTTTAACATATTTAATTTTATAAGTGAAAGTATATGATTCAAAACTTTTACCTATTCCACTTATGTTTTAGAACGTAAATTGCAAATCAATTTAGAGGTGATCAATCCATAAATAAGCATTAAGATCATATATTTTATCAATAATAGAAGAACAATACATTATCATAGATGCATAGATGCATACAAGGTTATGTCTTAAGATGAAGAAATCATCCCTCGCAAAAGAGGTGTTTAGTAATTTATGGTGCAAAAAAAGAATAAAGGGTTTGAGAATTATTTTATGAATAATACAAGAGATAAGTGAGCTCCAATGTGAGGAGCCTCTTCTTTTCTTTTGCTTTAGAACAACACAAAAATACTTCTCTCTATCAAATTTAGGTATGACAGTGGGGTGTTGTTTTCAGATATACCAGCCTTGCCCATACCTCGTTGTACCTACCCCCAAGCCTTGCCCATACCTCCTTGTACCTACCCCCAAACCCTATTAGGGATGATTATTGATTACTGTTTTCAACTTCCAAACTTCACTTGGTGTTTGCATCCATTTGCAACATGCAATTTCAATTGAAGCTTTTTCAACTTTTTCTGCCCCCATCACATTAAAGACGACTGTTTTATTTTTCTCTTTATATATTTGTCTATTAAATTAAAAAATGTGTCTGGTTCTGCAGTTATCAAAATTAATTTTGAATTAATTAATAATGTAAAACTTATTCAATATTTTTAATAAATAATACAATTTCATATTTTTTTTATTATTTTCCTAAAATTATTCTTAAGAAGAAAATAATTTTTTAAATGTAGAATTGATTTTAACATATTTAATTTTATAAGTGAAAGTATATGATTCAAAACTTTTACCTATTCCACTTATGTTTTAGAACGTAAATTGCAAATCAATTTAGAGGTGATCAATCCATAAATAAGCATTAAGATCATATATTTTATCAATAATAGAAGAACAATACATTATCATAGATGCATAGATGCATACAAGGTTATGTCTTAAGATAAAGAAATCATTCCTCGCAAAAGAGGTGTTTAGTAATTTATGGTGCAAAAAAAGAATAAAGGGTTTGGGAATTATTTTATGAATAATACAAGAGATAAGTGAGCTCCAATGTGAGGAGCCTCTTCTTTTCTTTTGCTTTACAACAACACAAAAATACTTCACTCTATCAAATTTAGGTATGACAGTGGGGTGTTGTTTTCAGATATACCAACCTTGCCCATACCTCGTTGTACCTACCCCCAAGCCTTGCCCATACCTCCTTGCACCTACCCCCAAACCCTATTAGGGATGATTATTGATTACTGTTTTCAGCTTCCAAACTTCACTTGGTGTTTGCATCCATTTGCAACATGCAATTTCAATTGAACCTTTTTCAACTTTTTCTGCCCCCATCACCTTAAAGATGGCTGTTTTATTTTTCTCTTTATATATTTGTCTATTAAATTAAAAATTGTGTTTGGTTCTGCAGTTATCAAAATTAATTTTGAATTAATTAATAATGTAAAACTTAATATTTTTAATAAATAATACAGTTTCATATTTATTTTTTATTATTTTCTTAAAATTATTCTTAAGAAGAAAATAATTTTTAAAATGTAGAATTGATTTTAACATATTTAATTTTATAAGTGGGAGAAGATGATTCAAAACTTTTACCTATTCCACTTATGTTTTAGAACGTAAATTGCAAATCAATTTAGAGGTGATCAATCCATAAATAAGCATTAAGATCATATATTTTATCAATGATAGAAGAACAATACATTATCATAGATGCATAGATGCATACAAGGTTATGTCTTAAGATGAAGAAATCATCCCTCGTAAAAGAGGTGTTTAGTAATTTATGGTGCAAAAAAAGAATAAAGGGTTTGAGAATTATTTTATGAATAATACAAGAGATAAGTGGGCTACAATGTGAGGAGCCTCTTCTTTTGCTTTAGAACAACACAAAAATACTCCTCTCTATCAAATTTAGGTATGGCAGTAGGGTGTTGTTTTCAGATATACCAACCTTGCCCATACCTCCTTGTACCTACCCCAAGCTTGCCCATACCTCCTTGTACCTACCCCAAGCTTGCCCATACCTCCTTGTACCTACCCCCAAACCCTTTTAGGGATGATTATTGATTACTGTTTTCAACTTTCAAACTTCATTTGGTGTGTGCATCCATTTGCGACATGCAACTTCAATTGAACCTTTTTCAACTTTTTCTTCCCCCATCACATTAAAGATGGTTGTTTTATTTTTCTCTTTATATATTTGTCTATTAAATTAAAAAATGTGTTTGGTTCTGCAGTTATCAAAATTAATTTTGAATTAATTAATAATGTAAAACTTATTCAATATTTTTAATAAATAATACAATTTCAAATTTATTTTTTATTATTTTCTTAAAATTATGCTTAAGAAGAAAATAATTTTTAAAATATAGAATTGAATTTAACATATTTAATTTTATAAGTCGGAGAATATGATTCAAAACTTTTACCTATTCCATTTATGTTTTAGACCGTAAATTGCAAATCAATTTAGAGGTGATCAATCCATTAATAAGCATTAAGATCATATATTTTACCAATAATAGAAGAACAATACATTATCATAGATGCATAGATGCATACAAGGTTATGTCTTAAGATGAAGAAATCATCCTCGCAAAAGAGGTGTTTAGTAATTTATGGTGAAAAAAAGAATAAAGGGTTTGAGAATTATTTTATGAATAATACAAGAGATAAGCGGGCTCCAATGTGAGGAGCCTTTTCTTTTGCTTTAGAACAACACAAAAATACTTCTCTCTATCAAATTTAGGTATGGTAGTGGGGTGTTGTTTTCAGATATACCAGTCTTGCCCATACCTCCTTGTACCTACCCCCAAGCCTTGCCCATACCTCCTTGTACCTACCCCCACACCCTATTAGGGATGATTATTGATTACTGTTTTTAGCTTCCAAACTTCACTTGGTGTTTGCATCCATTTGCAACATGCAATTTCAATTGAACCTTTTTCAAAGTTTTCTACACCCATCACATTAAAGATGGCTATTTTATTTTTCTCTTTATATATTTGTCTATTATATTAAAAAATGTGTTTGGTTCTGCAGTTATCAAAATTAATTTTGAATTAATTAATAATGTAAAACTTATTCAATATTTTAAATAAATAATACAATTTCATATTTATTTTTTATTATTTTCTTAAAATTATTCTTAAGAAGAAAATAATTTTTAAAAGGAAGAATTGATTTTAGTATATTTAATTTTATAAGTGGTAAAATATGATTCAAAACTTTTACCTATTCCACTTATGTTTTAGAACGTAAATTGCAAATAAATTTAGAGGTGATCAATCCATAAATAAGCATTAAGATCATATATTTTATCATTAATAGAAGAAAAATACATTATCATAGATGCATAGATGCATACAAGGTTATGTCTTAAGATTAAGAAATCATACCTCGCAAAAGAGGTGTTTAGTAATTTATGGTGCAAAAAAAGAATAAAGGGTTTGAGAATTATTTTATGAATAATACAAGAGATAAGTGAGCTCAAATGTGAGGAGCCTCTTCTTTTCTTTTGCTTTAGAACAACACAAAAATACTTCTCTCTATCAAATTTAGGTATGACAGTGGGGTGTTGTTTTCAGATATACCAGCCTTGCCCATACCTCGTTGTACCTACCCCCAAGCCTTGCCCATACCTCCTTGTACCTACCCCCAAACCCTATTAGGGATGATTATTGATTACTGTTTTCAACTTCCAAACATCACTTGGTGTTTGCATCCATTTGCAACATGCAATTTCAATTGAACCTTTTTCAACTTTTTCTACCCCCGTCACATTAAAGACGGCTGTTTTATTTTTCTCTTTATATATTTGTCTATTAAATTAAAAAATGTGTCTGGTTTTGCAGTTATCACATTTAATTTTGAATTAATGAATAATGTAAAACTTATTCAATATTTTTAATAAATAATACAATTTCATATTTATTTTTTATTATTTTCTTAAAAATATTCTTAAGAAGAAAATAATTTTTAAAATGTAGAATTGATTTTAACATATTTAATTTTATAAGTGGAAGAGTATGATTCAAAACTTTTACCTATTCCACTTATGTTTTAGAACGTAAATTGCAAATCAATTTAGAGGTGATCAATCCAAAAATAAGCATTAAGATCATATATTTTATCAATAATAGAAGAACAATACATTATCATAGATGCATACAAGGTTATGTCTTAAGATGAAGAAATCATTCCTCGCAAAAGAGGTGTTTAGTAATTTATGGTGCAAAAAAAGAATAAAGGGTTTGGGAATTATTTTATGAATAATACAAGAGATAAGTGGACTCCAATGTGAGGAGCCTCTTCTTTTGCTTTAGAACAACACAAAAATACTTCTCTCTATCAAATTTAGATATGGCAGTGGGGTGTTATTTTGAGATATACCAGCCTTGTCCATACCTCCTTGTACCTACCCCAAGCCTTGCCCATACCTCTCTGCACCTACCCCCAAACCCTATTAGGAATTATTATTGATTACTGTTTTCAGCTTCCAAACTTCACTTGGTGTTTGCATCCATTTGCAACATGCAATTTCAATTGAACCTTTTTAAATTTTTTCTGCCCCCATCACATTAAAGATGGCTGTTTTATTTTTCTCTTTATATATTTGTCTATTAAATTAAAAAATGTGTTTGGTTCTGCAGTTATCAAAATTAATTTTGAATTAATTAATAATGTAAAAATTATTCAATATTTTAAATAAATAATACAATTTCATATTTATTTTTTATTATTTTCTTAAAATTATTCTTAAGAAGAAAATAATTTTTAAAATGTAGAATTGATTTTAACATATTTAATTTTATAAGTGGGAGAATATGATTCAAAACTTTTACCTATTCCACTTATGTTTTAGAACGTAAATTGCAAATCAATTTTGAGGTGATCAATCCATAAATAAGCATTGAGATCATATATTTTATCAATAATAGAAGAACAATACATTATCATTGATGCATAGATGCATACAAGGTTATGTCTTAAGATGAAGAAATCATCCCTCGCAAAAGAGGTGTTTAGTAATTTATAGTGCAAAAAAAGAATAAAGGGTTTGAGAATTATTTTATGAATAATACAAGAGATAAGTGGGCTACAATGTGAGGAGCCTCTTCTTTTGCTTTAGAACAACACAAAAATACTTCTCTCTATCAAATTTAGGTATGGCAGTGGGGTGTTATTTTCAGATATACCAGCCTTGCCCATACCTCCTTGTACCTACTGATAACATGAAATAATATCACATTTTTGGACTCGATTTAATTAAATTAAATTATTATTTGTTTCGATTTATTTCATTTTATTCGATATTACTTGGTATTTTTCCTTCTATTTGTCTCAGGTAATTTATTTGAAGCATAAGTGAAAAAAGGAAGAAAAGGGGTGCAAAAAGATAATGAAAAGCAAATTCTACTAAAGCTCAGCCCACAATCACAAGCCAGGAGCGTTGAACCTGTGACGACCGCCACACAAGGTGTGATGAGTGTCACGCCTTACTACCTTGTGTTACGAGCGTAACGCATGGTGTGACGCCCGTAACACCCCTCTCCTATATTTTAGGCTCCAGAAGCGCAACAGAGGCACGTTGAAGCCTATTGTTACGCTTGACCCTTGGAACGTGAAGACCTTTTACGGAAAGGACTTTTGGAAACCGTTACAAAGTAGACTAATATAAATAGTTGCTTTGAGCCAACCCTGAAGGTCTCCGTCTCTTTCCGTCGTGCAAACATATTTTACAGCACTACTTTTCTACAACTTTCTACTTTATTTGCAATTTTTATTTTCTTTTCCAGTCAATCTTTTAAGCACTAAATTAATTGTTGACACAATAGTTTCTACACCGGAAACTATTGTGTATCTTTTACTAGATTTAACCTTACGTTAGATCCTAGAATTTTATTCCTTCACTTTTATTTTCCTGTCCGATTGAAGAGTTCAAGAACAAATCCAACCGGTCTGTGGTGGAGTGTTCAAGATTGCTATTAATTATTCAGGTTCTTTAATTTATTGTTTTAATTTATATATGCTCTGCTTTGCTGTTTATTTATATTGTTTGCCTGAGATGTTGTTATTTAAGCATGATGATTGTTTAGACCTGTTTAGCATGTCCGGCTAAGTATTTTAGATATCGGTATGTAAAGTAAGCGGAATAAGGAATCGAAACTAAGTTGGTTTAATTTCATTTAAAAATAAAGTCACTATTTTTATGGTCTCAATTTACAGCATTAATCCCCAAAGTTTTTGTACGAGAGTAAAAGACATAAAGAAGTTAAAATCAATAGAACGAAAGTTTGTGTTTTTAACTGGACAGTGTAAATTGGACATTAATTCTAAGTCAGGGCGAAAGCAATTTTTAGAGTTAATTACATTCTAATCTTTTCCAAAAAGTATTTTTAAAGGTTAATTGTGAGAACGAGAGTTAAGCATTTAAGTTTAATTATATAATCTAAGTCAACAGAGCGAGAGTTTGAGACGAGGGTGTTTAAACGATTAGTATTTTCTTAAAAAGAGTTTCTATAGATCCTGTTGTTTTCAAAAAGTGATTTTGGACTTAACTAATAAGTGACAGCTACGTTAATATAAAGTCATGGTCTATTCAACAGAGCGAGAGTTTGAGATAAGACTTTTAATCAATAGTGTCTACTGAAAAGATTTATTTAAAACCAAGAAACCAACGAAGATTTGATTCCCTAATTACGACGATCTACATACCGATATCCGCTTATTTGATATTTAACCCATATCTTAATTTAGCTTTATTTTTCCCCCAAACAATCAAAGTATCGTCCGCCTTAGCTTTACGAAGTAACCTTAGAAAACGGTATATCGATTCATAAGTCCCTGTGGGATCGATATCTTTTAAAACTACGCGATAGAACTGTGCAGTTGCAGTTAGTACCCCATTCGACTCATAAAGTCGCGATCAAGTTTTTGGCGCCGTTGCCGGGGACTTTTATTTAGTCGATATCGTAACTCTTCTGTTACGCTGTAGAGACTAAGGCAATTCTTATTTTCCTTTTTCTTTCTTTCGTTGATTTGTATGCCACACACTCGCTCACAAGGCGAGCCGTTTTACTTACGAATCAACGACATTGAACTATATCTCCGAGTCTTACGACGAATTCGGGAATATCATGCTGCAAACAATCTCCCTCCTATCGAAGTGCCCGACCTCAAAAATCTTCTTCCTTCGCCGATACCCGAGATGGCAGAACCAGCTCGTGCTCTTCGAGATTACGCCGCTCCATCGCAAGATGAGTCGCATTCGAGTATTGCTCCACCCGCAATCGAAGCAAACAACTTCGAACTTAAACCTTCGCTGTTACAAGCAGTGCAAAAGAATCAATTCTCTGGAAATCCCACCGAGGATCCAAACCTTCATTTATCCGTATTTGTCCAATACGCTGACACTGTTAAAGCTAATGGTGTCACTTCAGAGGCAATTCGACTTCGTCTTTTTCCTTTCTCATTAAGAGATAAAGCTAGAATATGGCTTCATTCTCTTCCTTCCAACTCAGTTACCACATGGAACGAGTTGAAGAAAGTCTTCCTTGCCCGATATTTTCCTCCAAGCAAAACAGCTATGTTGAGAGCCCAGATAAATGGATTTAAACAGAAAGATAACGAGTCTCTTTTCGAAGCATGGGAAAGATACAAAGACATGATGAGACTTTGTCCACACCATGGTTTAGAGGACTGGTTAGTAATTCATACCTTCTATAATGGTCTCTTGTACAACACAAGGTTAACAATAGACGCCGCCGCAGGTGGTGCACTTATGGATAAACCTTATGCCGATGCTTATCAACTTATCGAAAGCATGGCCCAAAACCATTATCAGTGGGGAAGCGACCGAACAATGGTAGAAAAACCTCAAACGAAAAGTGGCATGTACGAGATAAGTAGCCTTGATCATGTTAATGCAAAAGTGGATGCTCTGGCCCAGAAAATTGAAAGTTTAAATGTATCACCTCCAACCACCGTGGTTGCCGCAACTCAAAATTGCGAAGTCTGTGGAATCCAAGGTCACACTCCTGCTGATTGTCAACTTCTAACAGGAATCCAAGCAGAACAAGTGAACTATGCTCAAGGAAATCCCTACTCGCATACCTATAACTCTAACTGGAAGAACCATCCTAATTTTTCATATAAGAGTAATAATGCTTTATACGCACCAGGACAAGCTCCCAATCAAGCCCCAGCTATACCTCCTGGATATCAAAAGCCGACCCCATCTACACCTAACAATAATGTTCCTAGGAAATCCAACTTAGAGGTCATGATGGAGAACTTTATAGCTTCTCAACAGCAAACCAATAAAGATTTCTTAAACCAGAATATACACACTAGCGAACAAATTAAACAACTAGCAAGTAAAGTAGATGCTCTGGCTACCCATAACAAAATGCTGGAAACACAAATATCACAGGTAGCTCAACAACAAGCGCCTACTGCTTCCCCAACTGGTACATTTCCTGGACAGCCCCAACCTAACCCGAAAAGCCACGCTCATGCAATCATATTAAGAAGTGGGACGGAAGTGGAAGGACCAGTAGATCCAAGGATTGAGAACCAAAACTCTAAAAAGTCAACTGAGGAAGAAAGTAAACCTAAGGAAAAGGAAGAGAGTAATAAGGAAACTGTAGAAAAGAAAGAACCTTATGTACCTCCACCACTTTATAAACCACCTATCCCTTACCCTCAAAGGCTTATTAAAACCAAAGATGCGGGCAAATTTAAAAAATTTGTTGACCTACTGAAACAATTAAACGTCACAATCCCATTTATAGAAGCTATTACGCAGATGCCCTCATATGCTAAGTTCTTAAAAGAAATTCTTTCTAATAAAAGGAAACTTGAAGATAGCGAAACCGTTACACTCACTGCTGAATGTAGCGCTATAATCCAGAATATGCCTCCTAAACTTAAAGATCCGGGTAGTTTCTCTATACCCTGTCACATAGGAAAATTTGTCATAGATAAAGCCTTGTGCGATTTAGGAGCCGGTATTAGTGTTATGCCTTTATCCATATGCAAGAAACTGGAAATGGGAAAATTAAGACCAACTAAAATGTCTGTGCAATTAGCAGATCGTTCTGTTAGATATCCTGTCGGAATTCTTGAAAACGTTCCCGTGCGCATAGGTCAATTCTACATTCCAACCGATTTTATAATTATGGACATTAGAGAAGATGAAGTTACACCCATTATATTGGGAAGACCATTCTTAGCAACTGTCGGTGCTATCATAGACGTAAAACGAGGACGACTCACTTTCGAAGTAGGAGAAGAGAAAATTGAGTTCATTCTTTCCAAATTTTTTAAAGCACCTGCAATAGAAGATACATGTTACTTCATGGATATCATCGATGAATGCATAAAAGAAACAGAATTAGAAAATGACAAATCGTCTGACTATCTTGTAGAAGACAAACTCAACCAATGTTTAGCAATAACATCAGATCCTACGCAATGCCTTAAGAAACCAACCCTCGACCTGAAAACACTTCCCAAAAATCTGAGATATGAATTCCTAGACTTAGATCTTGAACTACCAGTGATAGTCAATGCAGACCTAGGAAAACTCGAAACCGAAAAACTGCTGCATATCTTAAGAAAATATCCAACCACACTAGGATACAACATCACCGATCTTAAAGGAATAAGTCCTTCTATTTGTATGCACCGCATCATGCTAGAAGAAGACTGTAAAACTTCTAGGGAACATCAGAGGAGACTAAACCCGATCCTGAGTGAGGTAGTGAAGAAGGAAGTAACAAAGTTATTAGAGGCAGGTATCATATATCCTATATCTGATAGCAAATGGGTTAGTCCTGTACACGTAGTACCAAAGAAAGGAGGTATAACAGTTATTGAAAATGAAAAAGGAGAAACTATAACTAAACGAATCGAATCGGGATGGAGAATGTGCATTGACTATAGGAAACTAAACAAAGCAACCCGAAAAGATCATTTCCCTTTACCATTCATTGACCAGATGTTAGAACGATTAGCAAAACACTCTCATTTCTGCTATCTAGATGGTTACTCAGGCTTCTTTCAAATACCAATTCATCCTGATGACCAAGAAAAGACAACATTCACATGTTCTTTTGGTACATTCGCTTATCGACGAATGCCGTTTGGCTTGTGCAATGCTCCCGCAACCTTCCAAAGGTGCATGATGGCAATATTCGCCGATTTTCTCGAAAACATCATGGAAGTCTTGATGGATGACTTTTCCGTATGCGGACAAAGTTTCGAAGAATGTCTTGAAAACCTAGAAAGAGTTCTAGAGCGATGTAGAAAAGTAAACCTAGTACTTAATTGGGAAAAATGTCACTTTATGGTACAAGAAGGAATTGTTTTAGGACACATCATCTCAAATAGAGGAATTGAGATAGACAAAGCCAAAATAGAAGTAATCGAAAACCTTCAACCTCCGAAAACTGTGAGAGAAATACGAAGCTTCTTAGGACATGCTGGTTTTTACCGACGATTTATTAAAGATTTCTCTAAAATAACTAAACCTTTAACCGGATTATTAATGAAAGACGCTGAATTCATCTTCGACAATAAATGTTTAGAAGCATTTCAAACGCTTAAACAAGCATTGATCCGCACCCATAATGCAGGCTCCAGATTGGAATGAACCTTTCGAAATAATGTCTGACGCAAGTGACTACGCCATAGGCGTTGTCTTAGGACAACGAAAAGATAAAAAGCTTCACGTCATATATTATGCGAGTAGAACCCTAGATGAAGCACAGATGAATTACGCCACAACCGAGAAAGAACTTCTAGCAGTAGTATTTGCGCTAGATAAATTTTGTTCTTACTTGGTCGGAGCTAAAATAATCATTTACACTGATCACGCTGCCATTAAGTACCTCTTAACAAAAAAGGATACTAAACCTAGACTCCTAAGGTGGATCTTGTTGCTACAAGAATTCGATCTGGAAATCAAAGATAAGAAAGGAACTGCAAACGTAGTAGCAGATCACCTCTCTAGACTCGAAAACCTGGAACCGGAAAGAACATCGATCAACGATGATTTCTCGTACGATAAACTTATAGCTACCTTGGAAGAAAACAAAGCTGATAAACAGGTAGAGACCACCTTAGCAATATGTGTTACACCATGGTACGCAGACTTCGTCAATTATTTAGCTGCCGTAATAGTTCCACCTAATTTATCATACCAACAAAAGAAACGATTCTTCCATGACATAAAACACTATTACTGGGATGACCCTTTACTTTTCAAAAGAGGCTCCGATGGTATTTTCCGTCGGTGTATACCTGAAGAAGAGATAGAAAATATAATCCAACACTGTCACTCCGCTCCTTATGGTGGACATGCAAGTACATCCAAGACCTGCTCCAAAATCCTACAAGCCGGTTTTTATTGGCCAAACATATGGAGAGATGTGCATGCGGCTATCAAGAAATGTGATAGATGTCAACGCACAGGAAACATATCTAGACGTGACGAGATGCCACAAAAGGGCATTTTGGAAGTAGAGATTTTCGACGTGTGGGGGATAGATTTCATGGGACCTTTTCCACCCTCTTTCGGAAACAAGTACATACTCGTAGCGGTTGACTACGTATCAAAATGGATTGAAGCTATATCTTCTCCAACAAACGACACACGAGTAGTAACTAGACTCTTTAAGAATATAATTTTCCCGAGATTTGGTGTCCCAAGAGTAGTCGTCAGTGATGGTGGATCGCACTTCATATCTAAGGTACTCGAAAAACTACTGTTTAAGTATGGCGTAAGACATAGAGTAGCGACACCTTACCACCCTCAAACAAGTGGACAAGTGGAAGTGTCTAACAGAGAAATCAAACAAATATTGGAAAAAACAGTCGCCACCTCAAGGAAAGACTGGTCATTGAAATTACCAGAAGCTTTATGGGCATATCGAACTGCTTACAAAACTCCTATAGGGACAACCCCATTTAAGCTTATTTATGGAAAATCTTGTCATCTCCCGGTAGAATTGGAACATAAAGCCTATTGGGCTATTAAAAATCTAAATTTAAACTATAAGGCCGCCGGTGAAAAGCGAATCCTTGATATAAACGAATTAGAGGAACTCAGACGAGACGCTTACGAAAACGCCATAATCTACAAAGAAAGGACAAAACAATGGCATGACAAGCGCATATCAAGGAAAATCTTCAAACAAGGCGAAGAAGTCCTGTTATTTAACTCTAGGTTAAAGTTATTCCCGGGAAAACTACGATCTAGATGGTCAGGCCATTTCCAAGTTACTAATGTTTTCCCTAGTGGAGCAGTGGAAATTAAAGGCAAATCTATGGAACCATTTATCGTAAACGGGAAACGTCTAAAACATTATCACTATGCAGAGAACAATGAAGATTCGCAAGTCCTGCACTTAGACGTAATGCCTCCAGAATTTATAGATTATATTTGATAGTTTATATGTCGAGCTTGCGACATTAAACAGAGCGCTTAGTGGGAGACAACCCACAAATATTTTTATTCCTATTTCCTCTTTAATTATTATTTTAAATTTTATTTAGTATTCATTCTTAATTTATTTTAATTTATAAAAAAAATTCTTTTTTTCTTCTTTCGGCATTTGGCCAAATCCTGACAAAAACTCTTGTTTTTGTTTCTAGCTAACACTAACCTGATGGGACAAATTGATCGTATGGGTATCAAATTCAGAGGGAAAGCTCAGAAACAAAAGTTTGAGGAACTAGCAGAGAGAGAGAGATGTTGCCTAGTTTGTATGCTGATGATTGGGCAATGACTACCCTTGGACTAAGAGAGAGTGTCCTGTATTTGCTGAGTCAAATAGGGTGGGAAACCACTCATATCCGAAGACATTTCGTCACTTACCGGAGACTAACGCTCGAATTCCTTAGCTCCCTGATCTATCTACCCAGCCATGGAAAAGGAATAAGCAGAGGTTTCATTCAGTTCAGAATGTTCAACATGGAGTATCAATTCAACATTCAAGACTTTACCAACCTTTTAGGTTTCCCTACCTCTTTTGATACATTCACAGTGAGCCAAGAAGACCTTTTTGAATATAGGGAACTTGAACATTTTTGGGGAAGCTTGACTGGAAATGACGACCCCGAGGAACATGAGTTTCTTTCTGGAAACATACATAACCCGACCTTTCGTTATTTCCATAAGATCCTGGCCCACACACTCTTTGGGAAGAAGTCAAACAGTACCACAGTTTCACGCGATGAACTCTTCATCATATTTTGTGCTTCCCAGAACCGTCCAGTAAACGGTGCCAGTTTTATGTTGGCAAATTTTGACCGCCTTATCCAAGATGATCGAGCACCAATTCAAATAGGCGGATTGATAACCATGATTGGTAATGCTATCGGATTACATCAACCTATGCTTGACCTAAGCCCTTTTTGTGGCATTGCGATTATGAGTATACCCTTCCTCTTCAACACTATGTTTATAGCAAACCTCGAGTCTGAAGAGTTTGATCTTATAGTTAACAACCAAGTTCTTTGCCTATTCACCTTGCCTAGTCCAAGGACTAGTGTTCATAACCGCAATAACTGGCTCTATAATCTGAACGGAATACCCTCTCCTGCTAGATCTATTGAATCCATCCAGGACTATGAGATTTGTGACGACCAGATTCCTTATGCTGAGTCTGATCCTCAGACACCATCTAGTTATTATGATATTGACCCTCCTCCTCAACCTATCCCGACCGAAGAGTCGGCAATACCCAATCATAGACATCATATGCCCGAAGCTAATTATAACACCACCATTCAAGCCTTGATGTCGGAACAAGACGCCCTCAGAGAAGAGTTGGCCAACATGGGACAAGAATTTCTGGGATACATGAGCAGTATGACAAATCAATTCCACGAGTTGCTAAACCGTGTTAACTCCTTTGCTCCTCCAGCCAGAGATCATGCAAGTGGCTAGAAGTTGTTGTTTTTCTTAGTTACTTAGTCTTAGTTTAGGCTATTTATTAATTTTGTTTCACATTATTTTTAATATTAGTATTTGTTTTTCTTTCGCATGTTCGCTTTTGTCTTCCAATGTTACATTATGATTATTTTATGAAGCTATTGCATTATTGGTTTATTTTATTTTGATCCGTGCAATTTCTATAATTACGAGTAATGATATCCACTATATGCTAATAATTACTATGTCTGTTAAAGAAATACATATATTATGGTAGTAGAATATCATGCAAGGAAATTTAAAAGCATTACAGTAGAAAAATAAAATAAACATAAGCAAAACAAAATAACAAAAATAAATTATAGTAAAAACAAATTATGAAGAACGCAAGCAGTGACCGTTGCAGCTTACTGTGTGACGCCCGTAACACCCTTATCACGGTCGTCACACCAAGTGCTTGTGACGCCCGTAACACCCTTGTCACGAGCGTCACACCTTCAGACTAGGTGAACGTTAGTAACCGTTGGAGACACGACCGTTACACCACCCCACTTTTTACCTTCCCCATTTATTCACATTTACCCACATTTATTTATTTTTCAACCACTCCCTTTCCAACTTCCAAAACTTTTCCTATAAATACCCACCATACCTTTCTTCATACACCACAAACCATTCTATAAAATACATTTCATTTTCTTTCCTTATACTTCTTTCAACCCACTTATCAGTATGGCGGGAAACCAAGCATTTGGAAATATCATCTTCCGATCCGAAGATGATAATTATCAAAGGGAGCAGTTCGAGCGTTTCCAACAGCGCGGTGTCGTATCCACAAGGTATCCTGATTCAACTTGTTTACAAGAATTAGGATTACTTCAAGGTATACAATGGATGCTCCGCCTCGCTGATTTAACCTTTCTTTGCACACACAATCAACCTACCTACCCATCCCTCACCTTAGAATTTTTAAGTTCTTATTCGTACAACACTCCCACCGGTGAAGACGAGTACCTAACCGGTACCGCTACCTTCCGTATGTTCAACACCGAGTACTCCCTAACCCAGAACCAATTGAGTACCATGCTCCAATTCCCCGAAGGAGACCGAGTCCACCCAAGAATACCTCCGAACTCCCAGTGGCACATAAGCACCTTCGACCTCTTCAGAAAAATATCCGGTGTGGAAACCAACAACTGGGATGCACTACTTGCTTCGCATATTCATAACCCAACCATCCGGTACTTCATCCGCATCCTGCAAAACACCGTTTTTGGTCGACCAAACAACAGCAAAGTCAACGCAAAGGAATTATTCTTCCTTCAATGCGTCTTCGAAATGGATACTAAGGTAAATGCTGCCTCTTTCTTATTTCATCATATCCGCACCCTATGTGCTAGAGGGCGCCAACCTTTCGTGATTGGAGGATTAATAACCACAATAGCACTTGGCTTAAATCTAGGGGACCGACTCCAAAATTTAGAATCTTTGCCACCCCTATTTATGGGCATAAGCTATTGCCGGTCCAGCCGCCTAATCAAAAACAGGGTAGGCGAAAGATACTATCTTATGGTAAACAACCAAGAAGTCCCAAGCGTTGTTTTACCCAACATTGCCCTCACAGATGTCACCAACCCCAACCGTTTCATCTGCGATCTGAATGCTCCTGAGCCTACCGAGCCTACACACGCAAACCCGCCTCCAGACGAGTTTGAAGAAATGGAGCAAGGTGATCAGGTTCCTGCACAACAATCAGTCCCGCTCAACCCTTCCGATAATGCAGCTGGTCCATCCTCCCGACGTCGTCGACGAAGAAGGCCAGCAACCAACGACGACATCATGGATGCTATTGATGGTATGCAAATGCAGAATCTCGAAATGATGCAAATGATGCGCCAGATGCAACAACAACAGGAAGCGAGGAATGCCATAACCGACCAGCGGTTTACTGAGTTGCTCAGCAGGTTTGATGACTTGGAAGTCCGTTAAAGATCACCAGGTCCAAGAACACGAGGCGGAAGGCAGCATTGACTTTTTGGTTCCCTTTTTCTTTTCCATTTTTCTTTTATTTATTTCTTTTGCTTTCTTTGAACCATTAGGGACAATGTTTCATTTAAGTATGGGAGGGAAAACCTTGTTCTTTCAACCTTCCCTTTTCAAGTATGTTATTTTCCCTTTTCATTGTTATTTCCTTCTCTTTAATTTTAAAAAAAAATTTAATTATAATATATATTTATTTTAAGTTAAGTCCCTAGTGTGAATTTTTTTTATCTATTCCCCTCAATTTTCATGAGCCATAACAAAAATTCAACACACTCAGTAAATATAAAGGTTGCTTATTTTATCAAACTTGAGTGAAATTAAGACAAAAATTATTACCGCCCCAATGCTCTAAACAAACCTCAACATGTTAGATCAGGAAAAGTACCTATTATACCAATCCCTTGAACTTTTAGTTTTATAGTAACCCCGAGTAGTTTATACAAGAAGTCAGCACCATCTTAATAGCAAACTACGTGGAGGACCGATGAATATAAGTGAATGACTCCTAAAACAACAAATATATATATATATATATATATATATATATATATATATATATATATATATATATATATATATATATATATATATATCAGGAAATGCACTAATTGAGTTAGGTGATTCTTACCAGATCATTTAATCTAAAGGTTGCAGATCATACAAAAGCATAATATGAAAGATCCATTATGAATTGGTTCAGCAGGTATCTGGTGCTGAACTTGGTAGGGCGGACTACGGTCCGATCCCCCGGAATTTGCAATGGACTAAATAACGAAGTTATCCAACTTATGTACCAGAGCTTCAAGCTAAAAAGGGGATCAGAATCATTAACCGGTCACTCCACTATGTGCGTGAAACGATAAAGGGCTTAATGTGATTTCGCTAGAATGAAAACGGGTGAAATAAGAGTAAAAGAACTAGGCTAGTTATAATAGCATGGCTCGAACTAGTTTGCATAAGGTGAGGTTAGCTGAGGTTGTAACGGTAGTTGTTGACGTCAAGATTAAACTCAAGTTACTTCTAAACAAAATTTACTTGCAACCTAGTACAATTGATGTGTATTTTGAAATTTCATCTGGCCAAATTTTTAAAACGATTTCTATACTGTATCTTGCTTGAGGACAAGCAAAGGTCTAAGTATGGGGGAGTTTGATAACATGAAATAATATCACACTTTTGGACTCGATTTAATTAAATTAAATTATTATTTGTTTCGATTTATTTCATTTTATTCGATATTACTTGGTATTTTTCCTTCTATTTGTCTCAGGTAATTTATTTGAAGCATAAGTGAAAAAAGAAAGAAAAGGGGTGCAAAAAGATAATGAAAAGCAAATTCCACTAAAGCTCAGCCCACAATCACAAGCCAGGAGCGCTGAACCTGTGATGACCGCCACACAAGGTGTGACGAGCGTCACGCCTTACTACCTTGTGTTACGAGCGTAACGCATGGTGTGACGCCCGTAACACCCCTCTCCTATATTTTAGGCTCCAGAAGCGCAACAGAGGCACGTTGAAGCCTATTGTTACGCTTGACCCTTGGAACGTGAAGACCTTTTACGGAAAGGACTTTTGGAAACCGTTACAAAGTAGACTAATATAAATAGTTGCTTTGAGCCAACCCTGAAGGTCTCCGTCTCTTTCCGCCATGCAAACATATTTTACAGCATTACTTTTCTACAGCTTTCTACTTTATTTGCAATTTTTATTTTCTTTTCCAGTCAATCTTTTAAGCACTAAATTAATTTTTCACACAATAGTTTCTACACCGGAAACTATTGTGTATCTTTTACTAGATTTAACCTTACGTTAGATCCTAGAATTTTATTCCTTCACTTTTATTTTCCTGTCCGATTGAAGAGTTCAAGAACAAATCCAACCGGTCTGTGGTGGAGTGTTCAAGATTGCTATTAATTATTCAGGTTCTTTAATTTATTGTTTTAATTTATATATGCTCTGCTTTGCTGTTTATTTATATTGTTTGCCTGAGATGTTGTTATTTAAGCATGATGATTGTTTAGACCTGTTTAGCATGTCCGGCTAAGTATTTTAGATATCGGTATGTAAAGTAAGCGGAATAAGGAATCGAAACTAAGTTGGTTTAATTTCATTTAAAAATAAAGTCACTATTTTTATGGTCTCAATTTACAGCATTAATCCCCAAAGTTTTTGTACGAGAGTAAAAGACATAAAGAAGTTAAAATCAATAGAACGAAAGTTTGTGTTTTTAACTGGACAGTGTAAATTGGACATTAATTCTAAATCAGGGCGAAAGCAATTTTTAGAGTTAATTAAATTCTAATCTTTTCCAAAAAGTATTTTTAAAGGTTAATTGTGAGGACGAGAGTTAAGCATTTAAGTTTAATTATATAATCTAAGTCAACAGAGCGAGAGTTTGAGACGAGGGTGTTTAAACGATTAGTATTTTCTTAAAAAGAGTTTCTATAGATCCTATTGTTTTCAAAAAGTGATTTTGGACTTAACTAATAAGTGACAACTACGTTAATATAAAGTCATGGTCTATTCAACAGAGCGAGAGTTTGAGATAAGACTTTTAATCAATAGTGTCTACTGAAAAGATTTATTTTAAAACCAAGAAACCAACGATGATTTGATTCCCTAATTACGACGAACTACATACCGATATCCGCTTATTGATATTTAACCCAGATCTTAATTTAGCTTTATTTTTCCCCCAAACAATCAAAGTATCGTCCGCCTTAGCTTTACGAAGTAACCTTAGAAAACGGTATATCGATTCATAAGTCCCTGTGGGATCGATATCTTTTAAAACTACGCGATAGAACTGTGCACTTGCAGTTAGTACCCCATTCGACTCATAAAGTCGCGATCACCTACCCCCAAGCTTGCCCATACCTCCTTGTACCTACCCCCAAACCCTATTAGGGATGATTATTGATTACTGTTTTCAGCTTTCAAACTTCATTTGGTGTGTGCATCCATTTGCAACATGCAACTTTAATTGAACTTTTTTCAACTTTTTCTTCCCCCATCACATTAAAGATGGTAGTTTTATTTTTCTCTTTATATATTTGTCTATTAAATTAAAAAATGTGTTTGGTTCTGCAGTTATCAAATTTAAATTTGAATTAATTAATAATGTAAAACTTATTCAATATTTTAAATAAATAATACAATTTCATATTTATTTTTTATTATTTTCTTAAAATTAATCTTAAGAAGAAAATAATTTTTAAAATGTAGAATGGATTTTAACATATTTAATTTTATAAGTGGGAGAATATGATTCAAAACTTTTACCTATTCCACTTATGTTTTAGAACGTAAATTGCAAATCAATTTAGAGGTGATCAATCCATAAATAAGCATTAAGATCATATATTTTATCAATAATAGAAGAACAATACATTATCATAGATGCATAGATGCATACAAGGTTATGTCTTAAGATGAAGAAATCATCCTCGCAAAAGAGGTGTTTAGTAATTTATGGTGAAAAAAAGAATAAAGGGTTTGAGAATTATTTTATGAATAATACAAGAGATAAGCGGGCTCCTATGTGAGGAGCCTCTTCTTTTGCTTTAGAACAACATAAAAATACTTCTCTCTATCAAATTTAGGTATGGTAGTGGGGTGTTATTTTCAGATATACCAGTCTTGCCCATACCTCCTTGTACCTACCCCAAGCCTTGCCCATACCTCCTTGTACCTACCCCCACACCCTATTAGGGATGATTATTGATTACTGTTTTCAGCTTCCAAACTTCACTTGGTGTTTGCATCCATTTGCAACATGCAATTTCAATTGAACCCTTTTCAACGTTTTCTGCCCCCATCACATTAAAGATGGCTGTTTTATTTTTCTCTTTATATATTTGTCTATTAAATTAAAAAATATGTTTGGTTCTCCAGTTATCAAAATTAACTTTGAATTAATTAATAATGTACAACTTATTCAATATTTTTAGTAAATAATACAATTTCATATTTATTTTTTATTAATTTCTTAAAAATATTCTTAAGAAGAAAATAATTTTTAAAATGAAGAATTGATTTTAACATATTTAATTTTATAAGTGGGAAAATATGATTCAAAACTTTTACCTATTCCACTTATGTTTTAGAACGTAAATTGCAAATAAATTTAGAGGTGATCAATCCATAAATAAGCATTAAGATCATATATTTTATCAATACTAGAAGAACAATACATTATCATAGATGCATAGATGCATACAAGGTTATGTCTTAAGATTAAGAAATCATCCCTCGCAAAAGAGGTGTTTAGTAATTTATGGTGCAAAAAAAGAATAAAGGGTTTGAGAATTATTTTATGAATAATACAAGAGATAAGTGAGCTCCAATGTGAAGAGCCTCTTCTTATCTTTTGCTTTAGAACAACACAAAAATACTTCTCTCCATCAAATTTAGGTATGGTAGTGGGGTGTTATTTTCAGATATACCAGCCTTGCCCATACCTCCTTGTACCTACCCCCAAACCCTGATAGGGATGATTATTGATTACTGTTTTCAGCTTTCAAATTTTACTTGGTGTGTGCATCCATTTGTAACATGCAATTTCAATTGAACCTTTTTCAACGTTTTCTGCCCCCATCACATTAAAGATGGCTGTTTTATTTTTCTCTTTATATATTTGTCTATTAAATTAAAAAATATGTTTGGTTCTCCAGTTATCAAAATTAACTTTGAATTAATTAATAATGTACAACTTATTCAATATTTTTAATAAATAATACATTTTCATATTTATTTTTTATTAATTTCTTAAAATTATTCTTAAGAAGAAAATAATTTTTAAAATGAAGAATTGATTTTAACATATTTAATTTTATAAGTGGGAAAATATGATTCAAAACTTTTACCTATTCCACTTATGTTTTAGAACGTAAATTGCAAATAAATTTAGAGGTGATCAATCCATAAATAAGCATTAAGATCATATATTTTATCAATACTAGAAAAACAATACATTATTATAGATTCATAGATGCATAGATGCATACAAGGTTATGTCTTAAGATTAAGAAATCATCCCTCGCAAAAGAGGTGTTTAGTAATTTATGGTGCAAAAAAAGAATAAAGGGTTTGAGAATTATTTTATGAATAATACAAGAGATAAGTGAGCTCCAATGTGAGGAACCTCTTCTTTTCTTTTGCTTTAGAACAACACAAAAATACTTCTCTCTATCAAATTTAGGTATGGCAGTGGGGTGTTGTTTTCAGATATACCAGTCTTGCCCATACCTCGTTGTACCTACCCCCAAGCCTTGCCCATACCTCCTTGTACCTACCCCCAAACCCTATTAGGGATGATTATTGATTACTGTTTTCAGCTTCCAAACTTCACTTGGTGTTTGCATCCATTTGCAACATGCAATTTCAATTGAACCTTTTTCAACTTTTTCTGCCCTCATCACATTAAAGACGGTTGTTTTATTTTTCTCTTTATATATTTGTCTATTAAATTAAAAATGTGTTTGATTCTGCAATTATCAAAATTAATTTTGAATTAATTAATAATGTAAAACTTATTCAATATTTTTAATAAATAATACAATTTCATATTTTTTTATTATTATTTTCTTAAAATTATTCTTAAGAAGAAAATAATTTTTAAAATGTAGAATTGATTGTAACATATTTAATTTTATAAGTGGAAGAATATGATTCAAAACTTTTACCTATTCCACTTATGTTTTAGAACGTAAATTGCAAATCAACTTAGAGGTGATCAATCCATAAATAAGCAATAAGATCATATATTTTATCAATAATAGAAGAACAATACATTATCATAGATGCATAGATGCATACAAGGTTATGTCTTAAGATGAAGAAATCATCCCTCGCAAAAGAGGTGTTTAGTAATTTATGGTGCAAAAAAAGAATAAAGGGTTTGGGAATTATTTTATGAATAATACAAGAAATAAGTGGACTCCAATGTGAGGAGCCTCTTCTTTTGCTTTAGAACAACACAAAAATACTTCTCTCTATCAAATTTAGGTATGACAGTGGGGTGTTGTTTTGAGATATACCAGCCTTGTCCATACCTCCTTGTACCTACCCCAAGCCTTGCCCATACCTCCTTGCACCTACCCCGAAACCCTATTAGGGACGATTATTGATTACTGTTTTCAGCTTCCAAACTTCACTTGGTATTTGCATCCATTTGCAACATGCAATTTCAATTGAACCTTTTTCAACTTTTTCTGCCCCCATCACATTAAAGATGGCTGTTTTATTTTTCTCTTTATATATTTTTCTATTAAATTAAAAAATGTGTTTGGTTCTGCAGTTATCAAAATTAATTTTGAATTAATTAATAATGTAAAACTTATTCAATATTTTTAATAAATAATACAATTTCATATTTATTTTTTATTATTTTCTTAAAATTATTCTTAAGAAGAAAATAATTTTTAAAATGTAGAATTGATTTTAACATATTTAATTTTATAAGTGGGAGAATATGATTCAAAACTTTTACCTATTCCACTTATGTTTTAGAACGTAAATTGCAAATCAATTTAGAGGTGATCAATCCATAAATAAGCATTAAGATCATATATTTTATCAATAATAGAAGAACAATACATTATCATAGATGCATAGATGCATACAAGGTTATGTCTTAAGATGAAGAAATCATCCTCGCAAAAGAGGTGTTTAGTAATTTGTGGTGAAAAAAAGAATAAAGGGTTTGAGAATTATTTTATGAATAATACAAGAGATAAGCGGGCTCCTATGTGAGGAGCCTCTTCTTTTGCTTTAGAACAACATAAAAATACTTCTCTCTATCAAATTTAGGTATGGTAGTGGGGTGTTATTTTCAGATATACCAGTCTTGCCCATACCTCCTTGTACCTACCCCAAGCCTTGCCCATACCTCCTTGTACCTACCCCCACACCCTATTAGGGATGATTATTGATTACTGTTTTCAGCTTCCAAACTTCACTTGGTGTTTGCATCCATTTGCAACATGCAATTTCAATTGAACCCTTTTCAACGTTTTCTGCCCCCATCACATTAAAGATGGCTGTTTTATTTTTCTCTTTATATATTTGTCTATTAAATTAAAAAATATGTTTGGTTCTCCAGTTATCAAAATTAACTTTGAATTAATTAATAATGTACAACTTATTCAATATTTTTAGTAAATAATACAATTTCATATTTATTTTTTATTAATTTCTTAAAATATTCTTAAGAAGAAAATAATTTTTAAAATGAAGAATTGATTTTAACATATTTAATTTTATAAGTGGGAAAATATGATTCAAAACTTTTACCTATTCCACTTATGTTTTAGAACGTAAATTGCAAATAAATTTAGAGGTGATCAATCCATAAATAAGCATTAAGATCATATATTTTATCAATACTAGAAGAACAATACATTATCATAGATGCATAGATGCATACAAGGTTATGTCTTAAGATTAAGAAATCATCCCTCGCAAAAGAGGTGTTTAGTAATTTATGGTGCAAAAAAAGAATAAAGGGTTTGAGAATTATTTTATGAATAATACAAGAGATAAGTGAGCTCCAATGTGAAGAGCCTCTTCTTATCTTTTGCTTTAGAACAACACAAAAATACTTCTCTCCATCAAATTTAGGTATGGTAGTGGGGTGTTATTTTCAGATATACCAGCCTTGCCCATACCTCCTTGTACCTACCCCCAAACCCTGATAGGGATGATTATTGATTACTGTTTTCAGCTTTCAAATTTTACTTGGTGTGTGCATCCATTTGTAACATGCAATTTCAATTGAACCTTTTTCAACGTTTTCTGCCCCCATCACATTAAAGATGGCTGTTTTATTTTTCTCTTTATATATTTGTCTATTAAATTAAAAAATATGTTTGGTTCTCCAGTTATCAAAATTAACTTTGAATTAATTAATAATGTACAACTTATTCAATATTTTTAATAAATAATACATTTTCATATTTATTTTTTATTAATTTCTTAAAATTATTCTTAAGAAGAAAATAATTTTTAAAATGAAGAATTGATTTTAACATATTTAATTTTATAAGTGGGAAAATATGATTCAAAACTTTTACCTATTCCACTTATGTTTTAGAACGTAAATTGCAAATAAATTTAGAGGTGATCAATCCATAAATAAGCATTAAGATCATATATTTTATCAATACTAGAAGAACAATACATTATTATAGATTCATAGATGCATAGATGCATACAAGGTTATGTCTTAAGATTAAGAAATCATCCCTCGCAAAAGAGGTGTTTAGTAATTTATGGTGCAAAAAAAGAATAAAGGGTTTGAGAATTATTTTATGAATAATACAAGAGATAAGTGAGCTCCAATGTGAGGAACCTCTTCTTTTCTTTTGCTTTAGAACAACACAAAAATACTTCTCTCTATCAAATTTAGGTATGGCAGTGGGGTGTTGTTTTCAGATATACCAGTCTTGCCCATACCTCGTTGTACCTACCCCCAAGCCTTGCCCATACCTCCTTGTACCTACCCCCAAACCCTATTAGGGATGATTATTGATTACTGTTTTCAGCTTCCAAACTTCACTTGGTGTTTGCATCCATTTGCAACATGCAATTTCAATTGAACCTTTTTCAACTTTTTCTGCCCTCATCACATTAAAGACGGTTGTTTTATTTTTCTCTTTATATATTTGTCTATTAAATTAAAAAATGTGTTTGATTCTGCAATTATCAAAATTAATTTTGAATTAATTAATAATGTAAAACTTATTCAATATTTTTAATAAATAATACAATTTCATATTTTTTTATTATTATTTTCTTAAAATTATTCTTAAGAAGAAAATAATTTTTAAAATGTAGAATTGATTGTAACATATTTAATTTTATAAGTGGAAGAATATGATTCAAAACTTTTACCTATTCCACTTATGTTTTAGAACGTAAATTGCAAATCAACTTAGAGGTGATCAATCCATAAATAAGCATTAAGATCATATATTTTATCAATAATAGAAGAACAATACATTATCATAGATGCATAGATGCATACAAGGTTATGTCTTAAGATGAAGAAATCATCCCTCGCAAAAGAGGTGTTTAGTAATTTATGGTGCAAAAAAAGAATAAAGGGTTTGGGAATTATTTTATGAATAATACAAGAAATAAGTGGACTCCAATGTGAGGAGCCTCTTCTTTTGCTTTAGAACAACACAAAAATACTTCTCTCTATCAAATTTAGGTATGACAGTGGGGTGTTGTTTTGAGATATACCAGCCTTGTCCATACCTCCTTGTACCTACCCCAAGCCTTGCCCATACCTCCTTGCACCTACCCCGAAACCCTATTAGGGACGATTATTGATTACTGTTTTCAGCTTCCAAACTTCACTTGGTATTTGCATCCATTTGCAACATGCAATTTCAATTGAACCTTTTTCAACTTTTTCTGCCCCCATCACATTAAAGATGGCTGTTTTATTTTTCTCTTTATATATTTTTCTATTAAATTAAAAAATGTGTTTGGTTCTGCAGTTATCAAAATTAATTTTGAATTAATTAATAATGTAAAACTTATTCAATATTTTTAATAAATAATACAATTTCATATTTATTTTTTATTATTTTCTTAAAATTATTCTTAAGAAGAAAATAATTTTTAAAATGTAGAATTGATTTTAACATATTTAATTTTATAAGTGGGAGAATATGATTCAAAACTTTTACCTATTCCACTTATGTTTTAGAACATAAATTGCAAATCAATTTAGAGGTGATCAATCCATAAATAAGCATTAAGATCATATATTTATCAATAATAGAAGAACAATACATTATCATAGATGCATAGATGCATACAAGGTTATGTCTTAAGATGAAGTAATCATCCCTCGCAAAAGAGGTGTTTAGTAATTGATCGTGACTATATGAGTCGATTGGGGTATTAACTGCAAGTGCACAGTCTAATCGCGTAGTTTTAAAAGATATCGATTCCACAGGGACTTATGAATCGATATACCGTTTTCCTAAGGTTACTTCGTAAAGCTAAGGCGGATGATGTTTTGATGATTAGAGGGAAAAGTAAAACTAAAATAAGATCTAGATTAAATGTCAGATAACGCGGATATCGGTATGTAGTTCGTCGTAATTAGGGAATCAAATCTTCGTTGGTTTCTTAGTTTTAAAATGGTAGACACTATTGATTAAAAGTCTTTTTTTCAAACTCTCGCTCTGTTGAATAAAACTATGACTTTAAATTAACGTACGCTCTCACTATTTAGTTAAGTCTAAAATCACTTTTTGAAAACAATAGAATCTTTAGAAACTCTTTTTAAGCAAATACTAACCGTTTAAACACCCTCGTCTCAAACTCTCGCTCTGTTGACTTAGATTATATGATTAAACCTAAATGCTTAACTCTCGTCCTCACATTTAACCTTTAAAAATACTTTTTGAAAATGATTAGAATTTAATTAACCTTAAAAATTGCTCTCGCCCTAATTTAAGGTTAATGTCCAACTTACACTGTCCAGTTAAAAGCTCAAACCGTCGTTCTATTGATTTTAACTTCTTTATGTCTTTTACTCTCGTACAAAAACTTTGGTATTAATTATGTAAATTGAGACCATTAAAAAGAGTGACTTTATTTTTAAATAAATTTAAACCTACTTAGTTTTGATTCCTTCATTCCGCTTACTTTACATACCGATATCTAAGTTTATTTAGCCGGAAATGTTAAACAAGTCTAAACAATAATTAGGCTTAAAAACTGCCATATCAAACAAACAGTATAGATAAACAATAGTATAGAGCATATATAAATTAAAACAATAAAATTAAAGAACCTGTAAAATTAATAGAAATCTTGATTATTCCTAGCTTCGATGCTTTGAACACTCCACCACAAATCGGTTGGATTTGTTCTTCACAATCTTCGATCAGACAGGAAAATAAAAACGAAGGAATAAAATACTATGACCTAACGTAAGGTTAGATCCAGTAAAAGATACACAATAGTTTCCAGTGTAGAAACTATTGTGTGAAAAATTAATTGAATGCTTTGAAAATTGACTGGAAAAGAAAAGGAAATAAAAATTGCTAGGAAAGTAGAGTGCTGGAAAGTTAAAAGGCAGTAAAAATAATGCACGATGCCGAAAACAGGAAAATTGAGCGAGAGCTGCAGGGTTCCATAATTTGTCCTATTTATATCAATCCATCAAGTGACCGTTTCTTCCAAAGTCCATTCAGTAGGTTTTGTCACGCGTCAACTGGTCAAGCAAAGAAAAAGGATGAACGTGCTTCTGTTATGCGTCAAACCCAAAAATATAGGAATGAGGGTGTGACGCTCGTAACACCATGTGTTACGCTCGTAACACTTAGCAGGGGGGCGTGACGCTCGTCACGCCTTGTAACCCCATTTCTTTCTTTTTCACGTATGCTTCAAATAGTGTTACCTGAAATAAATAGAAGGAAAATACCAAGTAATATCGAATAATATAAAATAAATCGAAACAAATAATAATATAATTTAATTAAATCGAGTCCAAAAGTGTGATATTATTTCATGTTATCAAACTCCCCCATACTTAGACTTTTGCTTGTCCTCAAACAAGATACAGTATAGAAATCGTTTTAAAAATATTAGCCAGATGAAATTTCTAAACACACATCAATTCGCGCTAGGTTGCAAGTAAGTCTCATTTAGAAATAACCTGAGCTTAATCTTAACATCAACAACTACCATTACAACCTCAGATAACCCCACCTTATGCAAACCAGATCGAGTCGTGCTATTATAGCTATCCTAGTTCCTTTACTCTTATTTCACCCGTTTTCATTCTAGCGAAATCACATTAAGCCCTTTATCTTTTTGCGCACATAGTGGAGTAACCGGTTAGCGATTCTGATCCCCTTTTTAGCTTGAAGTTCTGGTACATAAGTTGGGTAACTTCGTTATTTAGTCCATTGCAAATTGCGGGGGATCGGACCGTAGTCCGCCCTACCAAGTTCAGCACCAGAAACCGCTGAACCAACTCACAATGGATCGTTCATACAATGTTTTTGTAGGGTCTGCAACCTTTGGATTAAATGATCGGTTAAGGATCACCTAACTTAATTAGTGCATTTCCTGATTTTTTTTTCTAATATATTGTCTTGGGAATCATTCACTTATGTTCATCGGCTCTCCACGTAGTTTGCTATTAGGATGGTGTCGACTTCTCGTATAAACTACTCGGGGTTACTATAAAACTAAAAGTTCAAGGACTTGGTATAATAGGTACTTTTCTGATCTAACATGTTGAGGTTTGTTTAGAGCGTTGGGGCGGTAATAATTTTTGTCTTAATTTTACTCAAGTTTGATAAAATAAGCGACCTTTATACGTATTGAGTGTGTTGAATTTTTGTTGTGGCTCAAGAAAATTGAGGGGAATAGATAATAAACATTTTTCACACTAGGGACTCAACTTAAAATAAATATATATTATAGATTGTTTTAAAATAAAAAATAAAAAAATTAAACAATGAAAGGGAAATAGCATACTTGAAAAAGGAATGTTGAAAGAGGAATAATCATAACTGAAACAAAGTTTTCCCCCCTATGCTTAAATGAAACATTGTCTCCAATGTTTTAGAGAAAAGCGAAAAGATAGGGAAAAAAATAAATATGCTCAATTCTGCCGACGTCCTCTTGTTCTCGGCCCCGGTGATCATTGACGAACTTCCAAGTCATCAAACCTGCTGAGCAAATCGATGAACCGCTGGTCGGTTATTGCATTCCTCGCTTCCTATTGTTGTTGCATCTGGCGCATCAGTTGCATCACTTCGTTGTTCTGCACCTGCATGGCATCAAGTCGTTAGGCTTGATGTTCAATAGCTTCCATGATGTCATCATTAGTGGCTGGCCTTCTTCTTCGACGACGTCGGGAGGATGGACCGCTTGCATTATCGGAAGGGTTTAGCGGGGTTGACTGTTGCTCAGGACCTTGATCACCTTGCTCCCTTTCCTCAAACTCGTCCGAGGGCGGGTTTGCGTGTGTAGGCTCGGTAGCTTCGGGAGCATTCAGATCGTAGAGGAATCGGTCGGGGTTGGTGACATCGGTGAGGGCTATGTTGGGCAAGACAACGCTTGGGACTTCTTGGTTATTTACCATAAGATAGTACCTTCCGCCTACCCTGTTTTTGATTAGGCGGCTGGAACGACAATAGCTTATATCCATAAAAATAGGTGGCAAGGATTGTAAATTTTGAAGGCGGTCCCCTAGATTTAAGCCAAGTGCTATGGTGGTTATTAATCCTCCAATCACGAAAGGTTGGCGGCCTCTAGCACATAGGGTGCGGATATGATGAAATAAGAAAGAGACGGCGTTTATCTTTGTATCCATTTCAAAGATGCAATGGAGGAAAAATAATTCCTTGGCGTTGACTTTGCTGTTGTTCGGTCTTCCAAAAACGGTGTTTTACAGGATACGGATAAAATACCGGATGGTGGGGTTATGTATGTGCGAAGCAAGTAGTACATCCCAGTTGTTGGTTTCCACACCGGATATTTTTCTAAAGAGGTCAAAGGCGTTTATGTGCCACTGTGAGTTCGGAGGGATTCTTGGGTGGACCTGGTCTCCTACAGGGAAGTGTAGCATGGCACTCAATTGGTTCTGGGATAGTGAGTACTCGGTGTTGAACATGCGGAAAGTTACGGTACCAGTTAAGTACTCGTTTTCACCGGTTGGAGTGGTGTATGAATAGGAACTTAAAAATTCTAAGGTGAGTGATGGGTAGGTAGGTTGATTGTGTGTGCACAGAAAGGTTAAATCAGCAAGCCTAAGTAGCCATTGCACACCTTGAAGTAGTCCTAATTCTTGTAAACAATTTAAATCAAGATACCTGGTAGAGACGACACCTCGTTGTTGAAACCGATCGAACTGCTCCCGTTGATAATTATCATCTTCAGATCGGAAGGTAATATTTCCGAATTGTTGGTTTTCCGCCATATTGATAGGTGGGTTGAAAGAAGGAAAGAAGATGAAAATGTATTTGTATAGAAGTGTTTGTTAGAATGATGTGGTTTAGGGAGAAATGGAGTGTAGGTATTTATAGGGAAAGTTTTTGGAAGTTGGAAGAGAAGTGGGTGAAAGAAAAATAAATGTGGATGAATGTGATTGGGATGGAGTAAAGAGGTGAATGAATGGGGAAAATAAAAAGGTGGGTGGGTAACGGTCGTGTCCCCAACGGTCACCAACGTTCACCTATTCTGAAGCTGTCACGCTCGTGACGGAAGGTGTTACGGGCGTCACATGCACTTGCGTGACGACCATGATGGTTAGTGTGACGCTCGTCACACCAGTCAGCTTGCAACGGTCACTTACGTGGGTGCTTCATATTTTGTTATTATTTTTTTTTATTGTTTTTATTTTGTTTTGTTTATGTTTATTATAGTTTGCTATTGTTATATTTTTGAACTGCCATGCATGCTACTCTATTACACCATAGTGTATATATATTTTTTCTAATAGGCTATGTAAGCAGCATATAGTAAATATCATTATTGATAATTGTAGATATTGCATAGATCAAAATAAAATAAAATAAACCAATAATGCAATAGCTTCATAAAATAAACATAATGTAACATTTGAAGATAAGAGAAAACATGCGAAAAATAAATACTAAGATTAAGACAATGTTAAACGAAACTATAGATTCCCTAAAACTAAAACTAATTAACTAAAAACTTCTAGCCACTTGTAGGATCTTTGGCCGGAGGAGCAAAGGAGTTAACACAGTTTAGCAACTCGTGGAATTGATTTGTCATACTGCTCATGTATCCCAGAAATTCTTGTCCCATATTAGCTAACTCTTCTCTGATGGCGTCTTGTTCTGACATCAAAGCTTGAATGGCGGTGTTATAATCAGTTCCGGGCATATGATGTCTAAGATCCGGTATTGCCGACTCTTCGGTCGGGATAGGATGAGGTGGAGAGTCAACATCATGGTAACCAGATGGTGTCTGTGGGTCAGACTCAGCATAAGGAATCTGGTCGTCACAAATCTCATAGTCTTGGATGGATTCGATAGATCTAACAGGAGAAGGTATTCCATTCAGATTGTAGAGCCAATTGTTTCGGTTATGAACACTAGTCATCGGACTAGGCAAGGTGAATAGGCAAAGAACTTGGTTGTTAATGAAGGAGAATTGCGATCCAAAACGCAGCGGAAATTAAAATTTTCTCCTTTAGAGATCCTTACGAATGGTCATGATTAGTGATAGAATATTTACCTCTTGTGACGATTGAAACCTTTGGTGCAGATCTCTTGTGACGATCAAAACCTTTGATGCAGATCCACAGAGCGATCACGAACGTTGAACGATGACAACGTCTCTACTCAGTCCACACGTGCGGATTCCTTCAATCTCAGTGCTAGCTGGTACGAATGAAGGCTTTGAGTGAGTGAGAGAGAGAGAGAGAGAGAGAGAGAGAGAGAGAGAGAGAGAGAAAACAAAATTAATGCAACCGCAATGAATGCTTCTGCACAAGGGTTCTATTTATAGAACCACTTGTGTGGGCTTCAAGCTAAAAGGCCCACTTAAGTGTATTTTGACCCATATCTTATAATATGCCCAAAATCACTTAAGCTCATGGTATCTTACCATATTTCGTATTCTACTTAAGTACACTGTACCTTACGATGTTTCATAACTCACTTAAGGGCACCGTACCTTACAGTATTCCTTAGTTACTCTATCTCTCATCAATCTGTCCTTTGTGTATGACTCTGTAGGTTTTCGCGGCGTTGGCAATTATATTAAATCATGTATTTAACATAATAAACAGTGAGCGGTATCTAGCAACACATCACTGCTACCCAAGACACGAAAATGTCATGTGATCTGACAATTCCTTCTGTGATAATACTTATGTGTATAATTACCCTTTTGCCCTTATGTCTATATTGAACACAAGGCATAGACCGTGTCATCCTTGTCCAGTTCAATATTGGGCCCATAGACATTTATCCTATTATGCAGGATGGGCAAATTCCATCTAGGTCACTCATGTCCCTCAGCATGCTTCGTGGAGTACCCATCAACTGTCTTTATGGTTATCCGGTTACGGACAATGTTTGATCAACAATAAAGCACTCGACTCTACATCTAGGGTCCATAGTGGTTTCAGGTCGAAGAGTGGTATACACCATTATCACCATGAGAATAACTTATGACACTTTGCATAACTTTCTATATAGTATTCTCATAGCGGGTCAATCCGGTATAAATATTACTCCTAATATTCATACCTATGTTTAAGACTTGATAACTCTTTATCCATGATCCATGAGATGTGATCATCAGTCTACAAACATAATAGTCTTAATGCTTTAATGTTATCCCACTTCACACTAAAGCTCGACTACAGATATTTTAAGAATAGTGTCCTTATGTTTAATGTGCTCTCATGATTAAGTCACACTTAATACATTAAACGGACTATCTATTCCAGGGACTTTATTAATCAACCATAATAAAGAAAATTCCTTTTATTATTAATAAATAATTCGATACAAGTACCAAAAGTATTGGCCTCTAGGGCTTACACCAACAGTTAACTATTAGTTCAAACTCTTTAGGCCCTAGGTTTCCTATAAACATAGTGTTGAAGAGGAAGGGTATACTCATAGGCGCAATGCCACAGAAAGGGCTCAAGTCAAGCATGGGTTGGCGTAATCCGATAGCATTACCAATCATGGTTATCAATCCTCCTATTTGAATTGGTGCTCGGTCATCTTGAATAAGGCGGTCAAAATTCGCCAACATATAAGTGGCACCATTCACTGGACGGTTCTGTGAAGCACAAAAAACGATGAAGAGTTCATCACGTGAAACTGTGGTAATGTTTGATTTCTTCCCAAAACGAGTGTGTGCTAGGATTTTATGGAAATAACGAAAAGCTGGGTTATGTATGTTTCCAGAAAGAAACTCATGCTCCTCAGGCCCGTCATTACCCGTCAAACTTCCCCAAAAATGTTCAAGTTCTCTATATTCAAAAAGGTCTTCTTGGCTCACTGTGAATGTATCAAAAGAGGTAGGGAACCCTAAAAGGTTAGTAAAGTCTTGAATGTTAAATTGATACTCCATATTGAACATCCTGAACTGAATGAAACCTCTGCTTATTCCTTTTCCATGGCTGGGTAGATAGATCAGGGAGCTAAGGAATTCTAGAGTTAGCCTCCGGTAAGTGACAAATTGTCTTTGAATAGGAGTGGTTTCCCACCCTATTTGACTCAGCAGATACATGACACTCTCTCTTAGTCCAAGGGCAGTCATTGCCCAATCATCAGCATAGAAACTGGGTAGCACCTCTCTCTCTGCTAGTTCTTCAAACTTTTGTTTCTGAGCTTTCCCTCTGAATTTGATACCCATACGATCAATTTGTCCCATCAGGTTAGTGTTAACTAAAGAAAAGAAAAACAAGAATTTAGTCAGCATTTGGCCAGATGCTGAAAGGAGAAAAGAAGAAAAGTTTAATAAAATAAAATAAATGAAGAATGAATACTAAATAAAATCAAAAGGGATAATCAAAGAAAAATAAAATAAAAATAGAAAATAAAATAGAAAGTTGTGGGTTGTCTCCCACGAAGCGCTTTGTTTAATGTCGCAAGCTCGACATAAAACTAGTAAATGTTAATCTATAGATTTAGGAGACAATACGTCTAAGTGCAGGACTTACGAGTCTTCATTGTTTTCATCATAGTGATAATGTTTCAGACGCTGCCCTTTTACGATAAATGCTTCCATAGATTTTCCCTTAATTTCCACAGCTCCACTAGGGAAAACATTAGTAACTTGGAAAGGGCCTGACCATCTAGATCGTAGTTTTCCTGGGAATAACTTAAGCCTAGAGTTGAACAACAGGACTACGTCGCCTTGGTTGAAAGTTTTTCTTGATATGCGCTTATCATGCCATTTTTTCGTTCTTTCCTTGTAGATTCTGGCATTTTCATAAGCGTCTCTGAAATTCTAGTTATCAGACTTTGGATGTCACACTGGTTGTTATGACATCCAATTCTGCACAGACAGGGATTATGCAGAACTTAACAGTAAGTGCAGTAAATAACACAAGTAATTGTTCACCCAGTTCAGTCCAACATGACCTACATCTGGGGGCTACCAAGCCAGGGAGGAAATCCACTATTAGTAGTATCAATTCAAAGCTAAACTCACCCGTTTACAACTTATCACTTAATCCTTACCCAATGCAATTTCAATCTTACACTAAGATCAGAGTTCCTACTCACTCCCCCTCAATCACCTCAGTGATATTAAAGACACTTTGAAGTCACACTTCAAAAACAACTCTTGATTATGCTTCACAGCTTAAATCAAGATACACAGCACTCACGCTTAAAAGCTTTGAGTGACACAACACTTACAACTCAATGAACACCCTATGCCAAAGCTATCATCTACTTGATAATCGCTTGGCTTACAAGATACGTCTAATACAAGACTCACAAAAATACAGCAGTGAAGTATGATGGACACACTTAATCTTCACGCCTCAAAATCCCTGAAACTGAATGAAGGAACGCCTTCCTTTTTATATTGCAGCACCTGGGCTTTTGCACCTGTATTCTCCTGAATTTAAGGTCACTCAAGTTCCCATAAATTCAACATTTAGGTTACTAACAAATAGGCTATTTGTTAGGTTCATTGAATGTAGCTTGGTTGTTGATTTCCTGGATTTTCTCTCAGCTGTTGAATCCCTGAAGAATAGCCTGAGAAAAAGCTGAAATAGAAAACTGAACAACCTACAATTTAGCATATGCTGTCAGGCATGAATGTCACGACATTCAGCTTGACATCAAGGTCCATATGCTGAGTCTGTTTTTCCAGAAAACAGACTGTACAATTTTGCTGACCTGTACATGATCAAAATGACCATACTACAGTAACAGCTTACATTAATAAATGTCAAAGTGTCCAACTTAACATTTACACATTTGGCCTTAAGTTAGTTCTGTTATTCTCTTGAAGAACAACCTAAGTTACATGCTGAAGTATAACAGAACACCACTCTGTCTAATCTTCAGCAGCTGCTTTCAATGATGAATGTCATAACATCCAGTTTGACATTCAGTCAGTAGGCCTTATGCCAGGTCTGGTTCTTCCTTGATAACCAGACTGCACTTAAATACTAAGTTCTAACAGAACTCCTGCTGTTCTATTCCTTAGTATCTGTTGACAGGTATGAATGTCACAGCATCCAGTTTGACATTCAATAAATCCTGTGTTAGCTAGTCCTGCAGTAACTACAATGTAGTTACACGTACATGTCATGACATCAGTCAAGACATTAGTACCCATCTAGTGTTTTACCATATAATGCAGCCAATTAAACACCTACAAACTCCCCCTTTGGCAAATTTTTGGCTAAAACACTTTGATCCCCATAACAGAGTTCATGGCAGCGGAATCACACACCTAGCAGGAAATAATACTAGCTAATACACTCAGAGTGGCAGCACACTCACACACATGGAAGTTAAATAAAAACTTCACATAGCAGCACACACATATTAGAAGTTGCACCTAAACTTCAACATCAGCTGCAGGGGGGGGGGGAATCTTCAGATCTGTCATGAGAGTCTGTTGTAGAGACCCACTCTGTTTGTCAGGGGTAGTGGTGGTTATTACTCCCCCTTTTTGTCAAAAACGTTGCCAAAGTCAACAACATAGCCAGAGCACAATGACAGAGTTCCAGACTTGGTTTTACTTCACAGTTTCAACCAAGTTCACATCCACTTGATCTTGCTTCACAGCTTCGATCAAGTAATCACCCACTTTTGCTTTACAGTAGGTACCACCATATCAGATGCCATGATTTTGTTTCTGACATCCAGAACCACTCCGGCATGAACAGCATCCTTGAACTCCTGCAGGTACATTAGCCTTCTCACAGTAGGGTGTCTCCTTACCCTCTTGTATCCACCCTTGTTGCAAGTAGCATAGGTATGATCTGGTGACCAATCATAGCCTAGTACAAATTGTTTAATAGGCAGAGATATTAAACAATTTATCCCAAACATCAGTGGTTGCTATAAGGTCTCAGAGAGACATATTCCCAGTTTGCTCCTTAAATTTTCAAACTGAGTAGCATCCAGCGCCTTTGTAAATATGTCAGCCAGTTGAAGCTCCGTGGCTACATGTTCCAAAGTGATCACCTTGTCTTCCATCAGATCTCTGATGAAGTGGTGCCTAATGTCAATATGTTTGGTCCTGCTGTGTTGGATGGGATTCTTGGAGATGTTGATGGCACTGAGATTATCACAGAACAATGTCATGACATTTTGAGTGACATTGTACTCAGTGAGCATCTGTTTCATCCAAACCAGTTGGGAGCAACTGCTTCCAGCAGCTATGTATTCAGCCTCTGCAGTGGACAGAGAAACACAATTCTGCTTCTTGCTGAACCAAGATATGAGGTTTTCTCCTAAGAAGAAACATCCACCTGATGTGCTTTTTCCGTCATCAGCACTTCCAGCCCAATCAGCATCACAGTACCCAGATAGGAGAGGTTCAGACCCATGTGAATACAGCATCCCATAGTCACACGTCCCATTGATGTACTTGAGAATCCTTTTGACTTGATTCAAGTGGCTCACCTTGGGCTCTGCTTGGTATCTGGCACACACTCCAACTGCATAAGAGATGTCAGGTCTACTTGTAGTCAGATACAGCAGACTACCTATCATGCTTCTGTACAGGCATTGATCAACACTAGGCCCTCCATCATCTTTGGTCAACTTCAGATGAGTGGGAGCAGGAGTCCTCTTGTGCCTGGCATTATCCATACCAAACTTCTTAACTATGTTCTTGGCATACTTGCTTTGGGAGAGAAACATAGAGTCCTCCATTTGGTTTACTTGCATTCCAAGGAAATAGGTCAGTTCTCCCACTAGGCTCATTTCAAACTCAGACTGCATCTGGTGAACAAATGTTTTAACCATTTGTTCTGACATTCCACCAAAGACAATATCATCAACATAGATTTGAGCTATCATGATTTTGCCTTCTTCATCCTTCACAAACAAGGTTTTATCTATGCCACCCTTTCTGTATCCATTTGAGGTCAGAAATTCGGTTAACCTTTCATACCAAGCTCTGGGTGCTTGCTTCAACCCATACAAGGCTTTCTTCAACTTGTATACATGCTCAGGTTGGTTAGGATCACAGAACCCTTTGGGTTGTTCCACATAGACTTCTTCATTCAGGTAGCTATTCAAGAATGCACTCTTCACATCCATTTGGAATAGCTTAAACTTCATGATGCAGGCTACCCCCAACAGCAATCTGATGGACTCAAGTCTAGCCACAGGAGCAAATGTCTCATCAAAGTCTACCCCTTCAACTTGAGTGTATCCTTGAGCTACTAGTCTTGCTTTATTTCTAGTAATTACTCCTTTCTCATCAGATTTGTTTTTGTAGATCCATTTGGTACCAATGATGTTGGACCCTTCAGGTCTTGGAACCAGCTCCCATACTTCATGCCTTGTGAACTGCTCGAGTTCCTCTTGCATGGCAATGATCCAGTATTCATCAGTCAGGGCTTCTTTCACATTCTTCGGTTCAACCTTGGAAACAAAGCAGGAATTTGAGTTTATTCCTCTTGACCTGGTAGTTACACCACTGGTGGGATCCCCTATGATAAGATCTTTAGGGTGGTCTTTCTGAATTCTGATAGATGGCACTTTGGTGGGTGCCTCTACTTCACATTCAGGAGGAGGTTCCTGTACTTCTTCAGACTTGACTGGACTGTCAGTTGGACTGTCAAGGAATGTTTCAACATCCTCCATGACATCGGTTCCTTCCTCTTTATCATCCATAATGACATTTATGGATTCCATCAGGACATTGGTCCTGTAGTTGAACACTCTGTAGGCTCTGCTGTTAGTGGAGTATCCCAGAAATATGCCTTCATCACTTTTGGGATCTAGCTTCCTTCTCTGTTCACGATCTGTGAGAATGTAGCATTTACTTCCAAAAATATGAAAGTACTTCACAGTGGGTTTTCTGCCCTTCCATATTTCATACAGAGTGGAGGAGGTTCCTTTTCTCAAGGTGACTCTGTTGTGAACATATCACGCGGTGTTCATTGCTTCAGCCCAAAAGTGCATAGGGAGCTTCTTTGCATGAATCATTGCTCTGGCAGATTCTTGAATAGTTCTATTTTTTCTTTCAACTATTCCATTCTGCTGAGGAGTTATAGGAGAGGAGAACTCATGGCTTATTCCTTCAGACGAGCAAAACTCATCAAACTTGGAATTCTTGAACTCCGTACCATGATCACTTCTAATCCGGACCACACAACTGTCCTTTTCCCTTTGAAGTCTTGTGCACAGATCTTTTAAGACATCAAATGTATCTGACTTCTCTCTGATGAAGCTTATCCACGTGTATCTGGAATGGTCATCAACCACCACGTAAGCATACTTCTTCCCACCAAGACTTTCAACCTGCATAGGTCCCATTAGGTCCATGTGCAGCAGTTCCAGAACTCTGGAGGTTGTGGAATGTCCCAGCTTCGGGTGTGACATCTTGGTTTGCTTGCCCACCTGGCATTCTCCACAGACTCTTCCTTCATCAATCAGAAGCTTTGGAATTCCTCTGACTGCTTCCTTGGATATGATCTTCTTCATTCCCCGTAAGTGGAGATGTCCAAGTCTTCTATGCCACAGCTTTACCTCCTGTTCTTCCTTGGCTGAGGAGCATGTTGTGGAAAAGTTAGAGAGTTCAGGTTCCCACAGGTAGCAGTTGTCTTTGGACCTGGTTCCTCTCATAACTTCCTGATTGTCACCATTTGTCACAATGCACTGCTCCCTAGTAAACTGAACATGAAAACCTTGATCACACAGCTGACTTATGCTGATGAGGTTTGCAGTTAGTCCTCTTACTAACAGCACATTGTTCAGTTTTGGCACTCCATAACAGTCCAGTTTGCCCACACCTCTTATTTTTCCTTTGGCACCATCACCAAAGGTCACATATCTGGTAGTGTGAGGTTGAATATCTACCAGTAGATTTTCCATACCAGTCATATGTCTTGAGCATCCACTGTCAAAGTACCAGTCTTCTCTGGAAGAAGCCCTTAGGGCAGTGTGTGCTATCCTAGCATGCCATAGTTGCTTCTTAATGGGAACACATTGCTTATGTGTTTTATGCTTAGGTCTGACATGTGAGGCTCTGTTAGGGAAACCATGAATCCAGTAACAGAAGGCTTTTATATGTCCAAGCCTACCACAGTGGTGACATTTCCATCTCTTGAATTTCTTCTTCTGATGATTGTTCATTCTGGTTCCTCGATGTTGTGACTTTGGATGTGACTTCCCTTTGGATTTCTGAACTTTAGCCTTTGGGCGTTTGCGTTCAGCTGAGAATCTTTTCCCAAAGCCTAAACCAGATGTGGTTCCAGACTTCTGTCCTGTCTTCAGGATTTCTTCCAGGGTGTCAGATCCCTTATTCAACATTTTGATGGATTTGGTCATTTGGTCTAGCTTAGAGATCAACAAAGATATCTCACCCTTTAGACCCTCTATGACTTTCAGCTGCTCTAGTTTCTCAGCTTCTAGCTCTTTGATGAGTTTCTTATGCTTTTCTCCTTGGATGCAAACTTCTGCACTTTTAACACATAATTCTTTATATGAGACAGCAAGCTCATCCAAGGTGAGTTCATCTCCACTTGAGTTATCCTCTGAGGAACAAACACTGGTCAGAGCAGTGACATGTTTGGCCGATTCTCCTTCAGATTCACTCTCAGTGTCTTCTTCTGACCAGGTGACAGATAGCCCTTTCCTTTGCCTCATGAGAAGGGTAGGGCAGTCAGCCTTAATATGACCATATCCTTCACATCCATGGCACTGGCTTCCCTTGCCTTGGTTGTCCTTTTCTTCATAAGTTGATCTTTTCTTTATGTCAGACGGGACGTTCTTGACATTAGGTCTACCCTGTTGATCAAATTTCTTTATGAGCTTGTTGAACTGTCTCCCAAGCATGGCTAAGGCTTCTGATATACTTTCATCACCTCCAGTACATCCTGCTTCTGACTCCTCTTCAGCATTAGATACAAAAGCTATGCTTTTGTTCTTCTTCTCAGCATACTCACCCAAGCCCATTTCAAAGGTTTGGAGGGAACCAATGAGCTCATCCACCTTCATGTTGCATATGTCCTGCGCCTCCTCTATGGCTGTGACCTTCATAGCAAATCTCTTAGGCAAGGACCTGAGAATCTTTCTTACAAGTTTCTCTTCAGCCATTTTCTCACCTAGTCCACCAGAGGTGTTTGCAATTTCAAGAATATTCATGTGAAAGTCATGAATAGTCTCATCCTCTTTCATCCTCAGATTTTCAAACTTGGTGGTCAACATCTGAAGTTTGGACATCTTCACCTTGGAAGTACCTTCATGAGTTACCTTGAGGGTATCCCAAACTTCCTTAGCTAGTTCACAATGGTGTACCAGCCTGAAGATGTTCTTGCTGATTCCATTGAACAGTGCATTCAAGGCCTTGGAATTTCCAAGAGCTAACGCCTCTTGCTCCTTGTCCCACTCTTCTTCAGGAATCTGCACACTGACTCCATCTTCACCTGTCCTCACTGGATGTTCCCATCCTTTGTTGACAGCTCTCCAGACTTTGCTGTCTAGAGACCTTAAGAAGGCTATCATACGAGGCTTCCAGTCATCATAATTAGATCCATCCAACATGGGTGGTCTGTTTGAGTGTCCTAAGTCCTTGTCCATGGTACTAGAAAGTAACTTCCCTAGATCTCACCCAGAAATTCACAGGCAGGGTGCCTGCTCTGATGCCAATTGAAATTCTAGTTATCAGACTTTGGATGTCACACTGGTTGTTATGACATCCAATTCTGCACAGACAGGGATTATGCAGAACTTAACAGTAAGTGCAGTAAATAACACAAGTAATTGTTCACCCAGTTCAGTCCAACATGACCTACATCTGGGGGCTACCAAGCCAGGGAGGAAATCCACTATTAGTAGTATCAATTCAAAGCTAAACTCACCCGTTTACAACTTATCACTTAATCCTTACCCAATGCAATTTCAATCTTACACTAAGATCAGAGTTCCTACTCACTCCCCCTCAATCACCTCAGTGATATTAAAGACACTTTGAAGTCACACTTCAAAAACAACTCTTGATTATGCTTCACAGCTTAAATCAAGATACACAGCACTCACGCTTAAAAGCTTTGAGTGACACAACACTTACAACTCAATGAACACCCTATGCCAAAGCTATCATCTACTTGATAATCGCTTGGCTTACAAGATACGTCTAATACAAGACTCACAAAAATACAGCAGTGAAGTATGATGGACACACTTAATCTTCACGCCTCAAAATCCCTGAAACTGAATGAAGGAACGCCTTCCTTTTTATATTGCAGCACCTGGGCTTTTGCACCTGTATTCTCCTGAATTTAAGGTCACTCAAGTTCCCATAAATTCAACATTTAGGTTACTAACAAATAGGCTATTTGTTAGGTTCATTGAATGTAGCTTGGTTGTTGATTTCCTGGATTTTCTCTCAGCTGTTGAATCCCTGAAGAATAGCCTGAGAAAAAGCTGAAATAGAAAACTGAACAACCTACAATTTAGCATATGCTGTCAGGCATGAATGTCACGACATTCAGCTTGACATCAAGGTCCATATGCTGAGTCTGTTTTTCCAGAAAACAGACTGTACAATTTTGCTGACCTGTACATGATCAAAATGACCATACTACAGTAACAGCTTACATTAATAAATGTCAAAGTGTCCAACTTAACATTTACACATTTGGCCTTAAGTTAGTTCTGTTATTCTCTTGAAGAACAACCTAAGTTACATGCTGAAGTATAACAGAACACCACTCTGTCTAATCTTCAGCAGCTGCTTTCAATGATGAATGTCATAACATCCAGTTTGACATTCAGTCAGTAGGCCTTATGCCAGGTCTGGTTCTTCCTTGATAACCAGACTGCACTTAAATACTAAGTTCTAACAGAACTCCTGCTGTTCTATTCCTTAGTATCTGTTGACAGGTATGAATGTCACAGCATCCAGTTTGACATTCAATAAATCCTGTGTTAGCTAGTCCTGCAGTAACTACAATGTAGTTACACGTACATGTCATGACATCAGTCAAGACATTAGTACCCATCTAGTGTTTTACCATATAATGCAGCCAATTAAACACCTACAGTCTCGTCTAAGTTCCTCTAATTCGTTTATATCAAGGATTCGCTTTTCACCGGCGGCCTTATAGTTTAAATTTAAGTTTTTAATAGCCCAATATGCCTTATGTTCTAACTCCACTGGGAGGTGGCAAGATTTACCATAAATAAGCTTAAATGGGGTTGTTCCTATGGGAGTTTTGTAAGCAGTTCGATATGCCCATAAAGCTTCGGGTAATTTTGATGACCAGTCTTTCCTTGAGGTGGCGACTGTTTTTTCTAATATTTGTTTAATTTCTTTGTTAGACACTTCCACTTGTCCACTGGTTTGAGGATGGTAAGGTGTTGCCACTCGATGTTTTACACCATACTTAAATAGTAGTTTTTCGAGTATCTTAGATATGAAATGCGATCCACCATCACTGACGACTATTCTTGGGACACCAAATCTTGGAAAGATTATATTCTTAAAGAGTCTAGTTACTACTCGTGTGTCGTTTGTTGGAGAAGCTATAGCTTCAATCCATTTTGATACGTAGTCAACCACTATGAGTATGTACTTGTTACCGAAAGAAGGTGGAAAAGGTCCCATGAAATCTATTCCCCACACGTCAAAAATCTCTACTTCCAAAATGCCCTTTTGTGGCATCTCGTCACGTCTAGATATGTTTCCTGTACGTTGACATCTATCACATTTCTTGATATCAGCATGCACATCCTTCCATATGTTTGGCCAATAAAGACCGGCTTGTAGGATTTTAGAACAGATCTTGGATGTACTTGCGTGTCCACCATAAGGAGCGGAATGACAATGTTGGATTATACTTTCTACCTCTTCTTCAGGTATACAACGACGGAAAATACCACCGGGGCCTCTTTTTAAAAGTAAAGGGTCGTCCCAGTAATACTGTTTCATGTCATGGAAGAATCGTTTTTTTTTGTTGGTAGGATAAATCAAGTGGAACTATTCCAGCGGCTAAATAATTGACAAAGTCGGCGTACCATGGTGTAACGCATACAGCCAGGGTGGTCTCTACTTGTTCATCAGCTCTATTTTCTTCCAAATTAGCTATAAGTTTATCGTACGAGAAGTCATCGTTGATCGATGTTCTTTCCGGTTCAAGGTTTTCAAGTCTAGAAAGGTGATCTACTACTACGTTTTCAGTTCCTTTTTTATCTTTGATTTCCAAATCAAATTCTTGTAACAACAAGATCCACCTTAGGAGTCTAGGTTTAGCATCCTTTTTTGTTAAGAGGTACTTAATGGCGGCGTGGTCAGTGTAAACAATTATTTTAGCTCCGACCAAGTAAGAACGAAATTTATCTAGTGCAAACACTACTGCTAAAAGTTCTTTCTCGGTCGTGACGTAATTCATCTGTGCTTCATCTAGAGTTCTACTTGCGTAATATATGACGTGAAGTTTTTTATCCTTTCGTTGTCCTAAAACAGCGCCTACGGCGTAATCACTTGCGTCACACATTATTTCGAAAGGTTCATTCCAATCTGGAGTCTGCATTATGGGCGCGGAGATCAATGCTTGTTTAAGCGTTTGAAATGCTTCTAAACATTTATTGTCGAAGATGAATTCAGCATCTTTCATTAGTAATCCAGTTAAAGGTTTAGTAATTTTAGAGAAATCTTTAATGAATCGTTGGTAAAAACCGGCATGTCCTAAGAAGCTTCGTATTTCTCTCACAGTTTTCGGAGGTTGAAGGTTTTCGATTACTTCTATTTTGGCTTTGTCTACTTCAATTCCTCTATTTGATATGATGTGTCCTAAAACAATTCCTTCTTGTACCATAAAGTGACATTTTTCCCAATTAAGTACTAGGTTTACTTTTACACATCGCTCTAGAACTCTTTCTAGGTTTTCAAGACATTCTTCGAAACTTTGCCCGCATACGGAAAAGTCATCCATAAAGACTTCCATGATATTTTCGAGAAAATCGGCGAATATTGCCATCATGCACCTTTGGAAGGTTGCGGGAGCATTGCACAAGTCAAACGACATTCGTCGATAAGCGAAGGTACCAAAAGGACATGTGAACGTTGTCTTTTCTTGGTCATCAGGATGAATTGGTATTTGAAAGAAGCCTGAGTAACCGTCTAGATAGCGGAAATGAGAATGCTTTGCTAATCGTTCTAACATCTGGTCTATGAATGGTAAAGGGAAATGATCTTTTCGGGTTGCTTTGTTTAGCTTCCTATAGTCAATGCACATTCTCCATCCCGATTCGATTCGTTTGGTTATAGTTTCTCCTTTTTCATTTTCGATAACTGTTATACCTCCTTTCTTTGGTACTACGTGTACTGGACTAACCCATTTGTTATCAGATATAGGATATATGATACCTGCCTCTAATAACTTCGTTACTTCCTTCTTCACTACCTCACTCAGGATCGGGTTTAGTCTCCTCTGATGTTCCCTAGAAGTTTTACAGTCTTCTTCTAGCATGATGCGGTGCATACAAATAGAAGGACTTATCCCTTTAAGATCGGTGATGTTGTATCCTAGTGCGGTTGGATATTTTCTTAAGATATGTAGGAGTTTTTCGATTTCGAGTTTTCCTAGGTCTGCATTGACTATCACTGGTCGTTCAAGTTCTAAGTCTAGGAACTCATATCTCAGATTTGGGAAGTGTTTTCAGGTCTAAGGTTGGTTTCTTAAGGCATTGCGTAGGGTCTGATGTTATTGCTAAACATTGGTTCAGTTTGTCTTCTACACGATAGTCAGACAATTTGTCATTTTCTATTTCTGTTTCTTTTATGCATTCATCGATGATATCCATGAAGTAACATGTGTCATCTATTGCAGGTGCTTTCAAAAATTTGGAAAGAATGAACTCAATTTTCTCTTCTCCTACTTCGAAAGTGAGTCGTCCTCGTTTTACGTCTATGATGGCACTGGCGGTTGCTAAGAAGGGTCTTCCCAATATAATGGGGGTAACTTCATCTTCTCTTATGTCCATAATTATAAAATCGGTGGGAATGTAGAATTGACCTATGCGCATTGGAACGTTTTCAAGAATTCCTACAGGATATCTAATGGAACGATCTACTAATTGCACATACATTTTAGTTGGTCTTAATTCTCCCATTTCCAGTTTCTTGCATATGTACAAGGGCATATCACTGATACCGACTCCTAAATCACACAGAGCTTTGTCTATGACAAATTTTCCTATGTGACAGGGTATAGAGAAACTACCAGGATCTTTAAGTTTTGGAGGCATATTCTGGATTATAGCGCTACACTCAGTTGTGAGTGTAACGGTTTCGCTATCTTCAAGTTTCCTTTTATTAGAAAGAATTTCTTTTAAGAACTTAGCATATGAGGGCATTTGCGTAATAGCTTCTGTAAACGGAATTGTGACGTTTAATTGTTTCAGTAGGTCAACAAATTTTTTAAATTGGCCCGCGTCTTTGGTTTTAATTAGCCCTTGAGAATAAGGGATAGGTGGTTTATAAGGCGGTGGAGGTACATAAGATTCTTTCTTTTCTATGGTTTCCTTATTACTCTCTTCCTTTTCCTTAGGTTTATTTTCTTCCTCAGTTGACTTTTTAGAGTTTTGGTTTTCAATTCTTGGGTCAGATGGTCCTTCTACCTCTGTTCCACTTCTTAATATAATTGCATGAGCGTGGCTTTTCGGGTTAGGTTGGGGCTGTCCAGGAAATGTACCAGTTGGGGCAACAGTAGGCGCTTGTTGTTGAGCTACTTGTGAGATTTGTGTTTCCAACATTTTGTTTTGGGTAGCCAAGGCATCTACTTTACTTGCTAATTGTTTAATCTGTTCGTTAGTGTGTACATTCTGGTTTAAGAACTCTTTATTGGTTTGCTGTTGAGAAGCTATGAAGTTCTCCATCATGATTTCCAAGTTGGATTTCCTAGGAACATTATTGTTAGGTGTAGATGGGGTCGGCTTTTGATATCCAGGAGGTATAACTGGGGCTTGACTGGGAGATTGACCTGGTGCGTATAAAGCATTATTACTCTTGTATGAAAAATTAGGATGATTCTTCCAGTTTGAGTTATAGGTATGCGAGTAGGGATTTCCTTGAGCATAGTTCACTTACTCTGCTTGGATTCCTGTTAGGAGTTGACAATCTGTAGGAGTGTGACCTTGGATTCCACATACTTCACAATTTTGAGTTACGGCAACCACGGTGGCTGGAGGTGATACATTTAAACTTTCAATTTTCTGGGCAAGAGCATCCACTTTTGCATTAACATGATCAAGGCTACTTATCTCGTACATGCTACTTTTCGTTTGAGGTTTCTCTACCATTGTTCGGTCGCTTCCCCACTGATAATGGTTTTGGGCCATGCTCTCGAAAGTTGATAAGCATCGGTGTAAGGTTTATCCATAAGCGCGCCACCTGCGGCGGCGTCTATTGTTAACCTTGTGTTGTATAAGAGACCATTATAGAAGGTATGAATTACTAACCAGTCCTCTAAACCATGGTGTGGACAAAGTCTCATCATGTCTTTGTATATTTCCCATGCTTCGAAAAGAGACTCGTTATCTTTCTGTTTAAATCCATTTATCTGGGCTCTCAGCATAGCTGTTTTGCTTGGAGGAAAATATCGGGCAAGAAAGACTTTCTTCAACTCATTCCATGTGGTGACTGAGTTGGAAGGAAGAGACTGAAGCCATCTTCTAGCTTTATCTCTTAACGAGAAAGGAAAGAGACGAAGTCGAATTGCCTCTGAAGTGACACCATTAGCTTTAACAGTATCAGTGTATTGGACAAATACGGATAAATGAAGGTTTGGATCCTCGGTAGGATTTCCAGAGAATTGATTCTGTTGCACTGCTTGTAACAGCGAAGGTTTAAGTTCGAAGCTGTTTGCTTCGATTGCGGGTGGAGCAATACTCGAATGCGGCTCATCTTACGATGAAGCAGCGTAATCTCGAAGAGCATGAGCTGGTTCTGCCATCTCGGGTATCGGCGAAGGAAGAAGATTTTTGAGATCAGGAACTTCGATAGGAGGAAGATTGTTTGCAGCACGATACTCCCGAATTCGTCGTAAGACTCGAAGATATAGTTCAACGTCGTTGATTCGTAAGTAAAACGGTTCGCCTTGTGAGCGAGTATGTGGCATACAAATCAACGAAAGAAAGAAATAAAAATTGCCTTAGTCTCTACAGCGTAACAGAAGAGTTACGATATCGACTAAATAAAAGTCCCCGGCAACGGCGCCAAAAACTTGATCGCGACTCTATGAGTCGATTGGGGTACTAACTGCAAGTGCACAGTCTAATCGCGTAGTTTTAAAAGATATCGATCCCACATGGACTTATGAATCGATATACCGTTTTCCTAAGGTTACTTCGTAAAGCTAAGGCGGATGATGTTTTGATGATTAGGGGGAAAAGTAAAACTAAAATAAGATCTAGATTAAATGTCAGATAACGCAGATATCGGTATGTAGTTCGTCGTAATTAGGGAATCAAATCTTCGTTGATTTCTTAGTTTTAAAATAAGTCCTTTCGGTAGACACTATTGATTAAAAGTCTTTTCTCAAACTCTCGCTCTGTTGAATAAAACTATGACTTTAAATTAACGTACACTCTCACTATTTAGTTAAGTCTAAAATCACTTTTTGAAAACAATAGAATCTTTAGAAACTCTTTTTAAGAAAATACTAACCGTTTAAACACCCTCGTCTCAAACTCTCGCTCTGTTGACTTAGATTATATGATTAAACCTAAATGCTTAACTCTCGTCCTCACATTTAACCTTTAAAAATACTTTTTGAAAATGATTAGAATTTAATTAACCTTAAAAATTGCTCTCGCCCTAATTTAAGGTTAATGTCCAACTTACACTGTCCAGTTAAAAGCTCAAACCGTCGTTCTATTGATTTTAACTTCTTTATGTCTTTTACTCTCGTACAAAAAATTTGGTATTAATTATGTAAATTGAGACCATTAAAAAGAGTGACTTTATTTTTAAATAAATTTAAACCAACTTAGTTCTGATTCCTTCATTCCGCTTACTTTACATACCGATATCTAAGTTTATTTAGCCGGACATGGTAAACAAGTCTAAACAATAATTAGGCTTAAAAACTGCCATATCAAACAAACAGTATAGATAAACAATAGTATATAGCATATATAAATTAAAACAATAAAATTAAAGAACCTGTAAAATTAATAGAAATCTTGATTATTCCTAGCTTCGATGCTTTGAACACTCCACCACAAACCGGTTGGATTTGTTCTTCACAATCTTCGATCAGACAGGAAAATAAAAACGAAGGAATAAAATACTATGACCTAACGTAAGGTTAGATCCAGTAAAAGATACACAATAGTTTCCGGTGTAGAAACTATTGTGTGAAAAATTAATTGAATGCTTTGAAAATTGACTGGAAAAGAAAAGGAAATAATTAATTGCTAGGAAAGTAGAGTACTGGAAAATTAAAAGGCAGTAAAAATAATGCACGGTGCCGAAAACTAGAAAATTGAGCGAGAGCTGCAGGGTTCCACAATTGGTCCTATTTATATCAATCCATCAAGTGACCGTTTCTTCCAAAGTCCATTCAGTAGGTTTTGTCACGCGTCAACTGGTCAAGCGAAGAAAAAGGATGAACGTGCTTTTGTTACGCGTCAAACCCAAAAATATAGGAAAGGGGGTGTGACGCTCGTAACACTATGTGTTACGCTCGTAACACTTAGCAGGGGGGCGTGACGCTCGTCACGCCTTGTGTGGCGGTCGTCACAGGGTCTCAGCGCTTCTTTGTGGGCTGGGCTTTAGTGAAATGATTTTCATCCTCTTTTTGCACCCCATTTCTTTCTTTTTCACGTATGCTTCAAATAGTGTTACCTGAAATAAATAGAAGGAAAATACCAAGTAATATCGAATAACATAAAATAAATCGAAACAAATAATAATATAATTTGATTAAATCGAGTCCAAAAGTGTGATATTATTTCATGTTATCAGTAATTTATGGTGCAAAAAAAGAATAAAGGGTTTGGGAATTATTTAATGAATAATACAAGAGATAAGTGAGCTCCAATGTGAGGAGCCTCTTCTTTTCTTTTGCTTTAGAACAACACAAAAATACTTCTCTCTATCAAATTTAGGTATGGCAGTGGGGTGTTGTTTTCAGATACACCAGCCTTGCCCATACCTCGTTGTACCTACCCCCAAGCCTTGCCCATACCTCCTTGTACCTACCCCCAAACCCTATTAGGGATGATTATTGATTACTGTTTTCAGCTTCCAAACTTCACTTGGTGTTTGCATCCATTTGCAACATGCAATTTCAATTGAACCTTTTTCAACTTTTTCTGCCCACATCACATTAAAGACGGTTGTTTTATTTTTCTCTTTATATATTTGTCTATTAAATTAAAAAATGTGTTTGGTTCTGCAGTTATCAAAATTAGTTTTGAATTAATTAATAATTTAAAACTTATTCAATATTTTTAATAAATAATACATTTTCATATTTATTTTTTATAATTTTCTTAAAATTATTCTTAAGAAGAAAATAATTTTTAAAATGTAGAATTGATTTTAACATATTTAATTTTATAAGTGGGAGAATATGATTCAAAACTTTTACCTATTCCACTTATGTTTTAGAATGTAAATTGCAAATCAACTTAGAGGTGATCAATCCATAAATAAGCATTAAGATCATATATTTTATCAATAATAGAAGAACAATACATTATCATAGATGCATAGATGCATACAAGGTTATGTCTTAAGATGAAGAAATCATCCCTCGCAAAAGAGGTGTTTAGTAATTTATGGTGCAAAAAAAGAATAAAGGGTTTGAGAATTATTTGAAGAATAATACAAGAGATAAGTGGGCTACAATGTGAGGAGCCTCTTCTTTTGCTTTAGGACAACACAAAAATACTTCTCTCTATTAAATTTGGGTATGGTAGTGGGGTGTTGTTTTCAGATATACCAGTCTTGCCCATACCTCCTTGTACCTACCCCCAAGCCTTGCCCATACCTCCTTGTACCTACCCCCACATCCTATTAGGGATGATTATTCATTACTGTTTTCAGCTTCCAAACTTCACTTGGTGTTTGCATCCATTTGCAACATGCAATTTCAATTGAACCTTTTTCAACTTTTTCTGCCCCCATCACATTAAAGATGGCTCTTTTATTTTTCTCCTTATATATTTGTCTGTTAAATTAAAAAATGTGTTTGGTTCTGCAGTTATCAAAATTAATTTTGAATTAATTAATAATGTAAAACTTATTCAATATTTTAAATAAATAATACATTTTCATATTTATTTTTTATTATTTTCTTAAAATTATTCTTAAGAAGAAAATAATTTTTAAAATGTAGAATTGATTTTAACATATTTAATTTTATAAGTTGGAGAATATGATTCAAAACTTTTACCTATTCCACTTATGTTTTAGAACGTTAATTGCAAATAAATTTAGAGGTGATCAATTCATAAATAAGCATTAAGATCATATATTTTATCAATAATAGAAGAACAATACATTATCATAGATGCATACAAGGTTATGCCTTAAGATGAAGAAATCATCCCTCGCAAAAGAGGTGTTTAGTAATTTATCGTGCAAAAAAAGAATAAAGGGTTTGAGAATTATTTTATGAATAATACAAGAGATAAGTGGGCTACAATGTGAAGAGCCTCTTCTTTTGCTTTAGAACAACACAAAAATACTTCTCTCTATCAAATTTAGGTATGACAGTGGGGTGTTGTTTTCAGATATACCAGCCTTGCCCATACCTCCTTGTACCTACCCCAAGCTTGCCCATACCTCCTTGTACCTACCCCCCAAACCCTATTAGGGATGATTATTGATTACTATTTTCAGCTTTCAAACTTTACTTGGTGTGTGCATCCATTTGCAACATGCAACTTCAATTGAACCTTTTTCAACTTTTTCTTCATCCATCACATTAAAGATGGTTGTTTTATTTTTCTCTTTATATATTTGTCTATTAAATTAAAAAATGTGTTTGGTTCTGCAGTTATTAAAATTAATTTTGAATTAATTAATAATGTAAAACTTATTCAATATTTTAAATAAATAATACAATTTCATATTTATTTTTTATTATTTTCTTAAAATTATTTTTAAGAAGAAAACAATTTTTAAAATGTAGAATTGATTTTAACATAAGTTGGAGAATATGATTCAAAACTTTTACCTATTCCACTTATGTTTTAGAATGTAAATTGCAAATCAATTTAGAGGTGATCAATCCATAAATAAGCATTAAGATCATATATTTTATCAATAATAGAAGAACAATACATTATCATAGATGCATAGATGCATACAAGATTATGTCTTAAGATGAAGAAATCATCCTTGCAAAAGAGGTGTTTAGTAATTTATGGTGAAAAAAAGAATAAAGGGTTTGAGAATTATTTAATGAATAATACAAGAGATAAGCGGACTCCAATGTGAGGAGCCTCTTTTTTTGCTTTAGAACAACACAAAAATACTTCTCTCTATCAAATTTAGGTATGGTAGTGGGGTGTTGTTTTCAGATATACCAGTCTTGCCCATACCTCCTTGTACCTACCCCCAAGCCTTGCCCATACCTCCTTGTACCTACCCCCACACCCTATTAGGGATGATTATTGATTACTGTTTTCAGCTTCCAAACTTCACTTGGTGTTTGCATCCATTTGCAACATGCAATTTCAATTGAACCTTTTTCAACTTTTTCTGCCCCCATCACATTAAAGATGGCTGTTTTATTTTTCTCTTTATATATTTGTTTATTAAATTAAAAAATGTGTTTGGTTCTGTAGTTATCAAAATTAATTTTGAATTAATTAATAATGTAAAACTTATTCAATATTTTTAATAAATAATACAATTTCATATTTATTTTTTATTATTTTCTTAAAATTATTCTTAAGAAGAAAATAATTTTTAAAATGTAGAATTGATTTTAACATATTTAATTTTATAAGTGGGAGAATATGATTCAAAATTTTTACATATTCCACTTATGTTTTAGAACGTAAATTGCACATCAATTTAGAGGTGATCAATCCATAAATAAGCATTAAGATCATATATTTTATCAATCCAACTCAAAATAATATTATTATTATTATTATTATTATTATTATTATTATTATTATTATTATTATTATCAATTACTCACCAACTCAATTTTAACTCCTTTTCCTTAACAACCTTAAGTAAATATAAATATTATTCAAAAGTGACTTTATAATTTCAACAGTGTCCCGAACTCAACTCAAGTGTATCCTATATTCTAATCTTCAACTCTAAACAACTCAAAAACAACTCTGAAAACTCTATAACAACTCTAACCAAATAAAATATAACTCTTAAACTCATCAAAAAGGTAACGACAAATCACCACTCTCAAAATTGCTCAAAACTATAAACTAACTCTAAAATTGTTTCTCTTTAAAATAGCACAAAATATTATAGACTTATAATAAAATCATGAAACTATCCGGTCTAAAATATATTTAAACTCTCTTTCAAACGCACTTAACTGCACCTCCAACCGAGTTACAAAACTCCAACTCTATTCATTTTTGTTCAGTCATATCACAATAATTTTTGCATAAAATGTAAAATAAAATGTCTGGCTTTAAAATAGCACGAAGAATTATATACTCGTGATAAAATTATGAAACTCTCTATTTTGAAATATCATTAAACCCTCTTTCTAATTCAAATGACGGTGCCTCAAAAGGACTTACGAAACTCAAGTTAGGCGTTAAACTTGATGACCAACACAAGACTAAAATTGACTACGCATCTGGTATAAAAACCAGAGAATTTGTACTATTTTAGCATTCCTAGAGATAACTTCTCTATGTCAAAAGAATTATTATCGCATTATCTTTCCAACGCAAGTGACGACGCCTCAAATCGACTTACAAAACTCAAGTTACGTCTAAAATAAGACAATCAATCCCCTTCTATATCTACCTGCGCTTTTCTGTGTTTTTCTCCCTATTGAACAAACTCGTCTATTTCACATATTTGAGTTCTAACCACCCCAAAGACACACCGATAAATAAAACCTTGACCAATATGCCTCAAACATCATAAATCTAAATGTTATCACAACAACAACATGAATTCAACCATTTAAGGATGGTAACTCTAATTCTCGCCTTATCATAAGACATCAACATGGAGAAGGTCAAATTCAACATTTTTCTTATCGCAAGACGTCAACAAAGTATATTATCCCTTAAACTCATACTAGTTAACCATGGATAACAGAATCAACAAACATCATAGATAACCAGGCATAACAACTAGGGTAGAACTATTCCAATTTTATATTTTGCCTTATGATATCAACAAGGTTATCACATTAACATTGCCTTATCGAAAGACATCAACATGATTATCACCTTAACCTTGCCTTATCAAAGACATCAACATATGTATCCAATAAAAATACAAGAATGCACACAAATCACTCAATAGAGCACAAAAATCATACAACAACAACAACACAATAAAATAGAATTTACACAATCCATAATGAGAGTAATGATCTCTCTTCTCTATCCTTTCATGCTAAACACCCGTATTGAAAGTCATTTCTCCCCCCTTACCTCATATTCCTTGGAAAAATTATGAATTAGTTGAGGTTGATGGTTGGTGTTCTTCCCTCTTCAAACCCTAACCTCCTTTTCTCTCAAAATTCCAAATTTACATATTGACACCTCAAAAGTCCCACTAACTCTTTTTATCTCAAAAAACCTAATTTACTCTTTTGTTAATTACACTAAGGTCCGACTCTTTTTAAAATATTCACCACTTCTCTTATTTTCGGTAAATATTTACTTTTCACCCAAAAATCTTTTTTCTTATTTATTTTAATTAATTGATTAAAAATAATTACCAATTCTAATTATTTCAATTAATTAATTATTCTATCCACCACAACTCTCTCTACACTCCCCCATACACCCCATACACATACAACTCAATATATATTTTTAATTAAAAATACATCACACATTAATTAATTAAATAAAAAATATAAATAATTTGATTAAATAAATTAATCAAATTTCGGGGTTTACAAGTCCCATCAGGAAGAATCAACTAAATTTCACTTGAGAGACTCAACTAAGTCTAGTAAAGAAGTTTCAACTAAACATAGTCTAGAAGATTCACCTGAAGCCTCAAGAACTAAAGATGAGAGTAAAGATTCGATTGGAATTTTGTGGAAAGCCTCATGATGAGTTAGAGATTAAAATACTTTTGTTGCTAGGAGCCTTCATGCCTGAGGGACTATGTAGTTGTATAATTGGAAGAGATCATCGGGACGGGACGAAGACACATGTTTCGCCCATCATTCTTCCCAAGTCGCCCCTTTATTGATTTGATCACCCCTCTTTCGGATATGGCGCCCCTTTTCCGGATATGTAGCTTGAATCTTTAGTTTCTCCGCCCATAACGCACGATCGTGCGTAAAATGTGTATTTGGTCAACGAACGTTACATAGGAAGTCGTGAGATTTAACTACACTCTCAAGATTTCATGGAATCAACCACACATTATAGTAGTGGTTGTTACATCCTAGGAAAAAACTTGAGTCCGTGCCCAAGGGACTATAAATACATCAGTATCTTGATAAACATAGGGAGAACTACAACACATAAATATACATATACATGAGTTTCTCACCCCACGTGAGCTAGATCTAATCTTACAACAATCTTAAAGTCTCTGACGACCCTTAATCACTCAGAATTACCACACATTTGTACTTTTAGTGAGTAAAATAGCACATTCCATTTACGGTGGACTTTGACAACAAATTTTCAAAGTTCTTTTATGTCTTTAATATCTTTAATAGCTTCAAAAGGTTTTGCCATTATGAAAAAAAAAATTGGACAAATAAAAAAACATGACATTTAATTAAAACTGAGGATATAGGAAAAATTAAAGAATATCAATTAGCATATTAAAAGTTTAAACACAAACAACAACAAAAATATGAGGAAATGAAAAATCAATGCAATGATTAGGGTTTTCCATAACACCGATAAAAAAAATATCATGATACTTCACAGAATCTTTTTTCTTATTTATTTCTTTCTTTCTGATTCTGTGAAGTATTATGATATTTTTTTTATCGGTGTTATGGAAAACCCTAATCATTGCATTGATTTTTCATTTCCTCATATTTTTTTTGTTGTTGTTTGTGTTTAAACCTTTAATATTCTAATTGATATTCTTTAATTTTTCCTATATCCTCAGTTTTAATTAAATGTCATGTTTTTTTATTTGTCCAATTATTTTTTTCATAATGGCAAAACCTTTTGAAGCTATTAAAGATATTAAAGATATAAAAGAACTTTGAAAATTTGTTGCCAAAGTCCACCGTAAATGGAATATGCTATTTTACTCGCTAAAAGTACAAATGTGTGGTAATTCTGAGTGATTAAGGGTCGTCAGAGACTTTAAGATTGTTGTAAGATTAGATCTAGCTCACGTGGGGTGAGAAACTCATGTATATGTATATTTATGTGTTGTAGTTCTCCCTATGTTTATCAAGATACTGATGTATTTATAGTCCCTTGGGCATGGACTCAAGTTTTTTCCTAGGATGTAACAACCACTACTATAATGTGTGGTTGATTCCATGAAATCTTGAGAGTGTAGTTAAATCTCACGACTTCCTATGTAACGTCCGTTGACCAAATACACATTTTATGCACGATCGTGCGTTATGGGCGGAGAAACTAAAGATTCAAGCTACATATCAGGAAAAGGGGCGCCATATCCAAAAGAGGGGTGATCAAACCAATAAAGGGGCGACTTGGGAAGAATGATGGGCGAAACATGTGTCTTCGTCCCTGTGATACGGTGAACTGACTTTGTGTTTTTGCTTTGAAAAGCAATGTTGCGGACAGCAAGAGTCGCCACCGACTTTTCTTTTATCCAATAAGGAAAGGCGAAAAAGAACAGGAAAGACCTTGATTAGATTTTGAGTTCGGGAGGTACATTATACAAAGGGAAGGTGTTAGCACCCTTTGTATCCATGGTTATCCATGGGCTCTTAATTGCTTAACTCACTTATGTTTTCCTTGTTTGAGAAAGTGTTTGAGAAATATGGTGTGTTTAGAAAATATTTTGAAAGGAGAGTTTAACTTTGTAATGATTCTTGTACGAATGTATACAAAGTGTTTATCTCGTTTGATTTTGAAAGATGTTTAGAAAAATATAACTCGGTGATGATTCTGGTGCGAATGTATACCAAGTGGTGATTTTCTAAAAGATGTTTTGAAAAGTGTGAGGTGTGAAAAGTATTTTAAGTTGTGAGCAAGCATTTAAGAGTTATACCTAACCAAGGTCTTTATAGGTATTTCCTATCCTTAGGAGGGTAAAATTGTCCTTACTATTGAGAAGTAAGTAGTCTTATCCTTTGGATGTAAAGGGACATCGGGGGGTCGTCGATTGGTCATTGAAGGCAACATTTGTAAGGATACCTTAGCATTCGAAGGGACGATCGTCATTTAATCGTATGCTACAACGAAGGGTCATCGAGGGACAAAGCCATATATTTAAAGGCAACGTTCGAGGGACAAAGTCATATATTCGAAGGCAACGTTCGAGGGACTATGATTTATCTTGTAGGAACATTGACCTTTTGATCGAAGGGACTATGACTTATCTGTTTAGGGATGATGATGATTTAATCGAAAGGGTCTTTGCTAAGGGTATCCCCACATTCGCGGGACATGACCGTAATATCGTAAGGCAACAAAGAGAGGGTTACCCTAGAGGTGCAAGTGTCGAAATGATTGGATTCAGATATATTATCTTGAATTAATTTATCTAATTTCGATTATTTATCTTTCCATGCAATCCTATTAGCATACATATAGACAGTTATATTCACAGTATGGAAAAATTAAAGTGCGAAAAATACGACTACGCTATTACATGGCTTCGGGATGGGGGTACATAATTTAAAAGGGGATATAAAATATCTAAATCTTAATTAACGAGTACAAAATTAAAAGGGCATACCAAATAATAAAACCTAATTAAACTAAAAGAAAGAAATAAAAAAAATCCTAATTAAATCTATTACATAGAAAGTTCAGGACAAATGAAATAGATAAACTAAATTTAAGAATGAATTAAGAATATTTTTAGTCTATAATAATAGAAACTTTTTTTTTATGAATTTATGGAAAAACTTAGACTAAATTGATAGAAATTTTAAAAGAAAAGAGAAAAAAAATATAAATAGATTTTTATTATTCAAAATAGCTCATTCTAATTAATTAAGTGATATATGAAAATTTAATTAATAAACTAGATTAAATTATATCCTAGTTTAAATAACTAATATAATATATTAATTAGAAAATTAATTAATGGGTTTTATTTTAATAATAGAAAAATAGTGGTGAATTAATTATAGTGGACAAGGAGTAAACATGGTAAAAACACTGAAAAACTAAAGGTTGCAGTGAGGGGGAGCTACGAACGAGCCATGTTGGACCATTCGTTATTTATTCGCCTTCATTAAAATATATATTAATTTTACATAGATTTTTCCATTTTGACACAACATCACCATGCATGTTACAACTTTCTCTCTTACGGCAAGCTACTTTATTTTTTCTCATGCTGTTTCTTTCATGTGATTATAACAAACCTGTAACTTCATCTTATATCAAACCACACACATAAAATAAGATCCTATGTAATCATCATGCAATAATAAAAATAGTCATGCACAAATCAAGAAGCTTATATTATTTTACTCATGTATTAGTTCTCTTTACTGCAAGTGATAATGATAAAATAAACCTTACACATACATGTTAAAGACAACCAAGGATTTATATTATCACCATTATATCATCATCATCATTATTATGTAATAACAGCATGTGAAATAAACATAATCATGCTAGAAACAACACTCATATAATAATAATTAAATGGTATATATAATTCTTTAATCATGCAAACAGAATTTCTCCAACATGTTATGACATATCAAGAACAAATGCATACTTGAATAAAGCAATATCAACATCCACCAAACCATGAATACATTATCTCAATATATATATTAAACCAATATTATTCATGCATGAATTAAGGAGTATTGCAAGGTAATCATGCTGGATGCAAATTCCCTAATGAACACTTACTGGGGATTTGATTCTTCTAGCTTCTGCTTTGCCTTGTGTATCTTCTTCTGCTGTATCTCTCCTCCCTCTCGCTGCAGCCATATGAAGTATTTATAATGGTGTGGATTAGGGTTTAACCTTGCTAAATATTTGGATCCCTTCCTATACTTTAGGGTTTAACCTTGCTAAATATTTGGATCCCTTCCTATACTTTAGGAGAGTTAGGGTTTAACCTTGCTAAATATTTGGATCCCTTCCTATATTTTAGGAGAGTTAGGGTTTAATCTTGCTAAATATTTATTAAATACAAATATTATTATAAATAATGAATAATTTAAATAAAAATTAATTTAAATTTTAGTTACATAATTGAATTAAAATTTAAACCTATTTCTATTTTTACTTTCATCATTTAAAAAAAATCAAAATTATTCTTACTTATATCAACCAAAATTATTTTATAATTTATGGGCTTTTAAAAAAATGTTACTCTTATAAATAAATTTTATTAAGTAAAAAACGTGAATTACTAAATAAATACTATTTATAAATAATGAATAAATGGAACATGAGCCACTAAATTATAAAAAATAGTTATTATAATTTAATGAGCTTTAACAAATAAAATTAATTTAATATTTTAATTATACAATTAAAATTCAATTCTATTTTTATTTATCATTAAATTAAAACTATTTTATTTATATATATATAATTTATTTATATCATACAGATAACCAAAATTATTATTATTTTTTATATATGTATCACATAATAAATAAATTAAAATTTATAATTTATATGAGAATGTATGCTAATGAATGAATGCAAATGTGAAATGAATGCCATGCATGAATCATAAAAATTAACAGGCAAATTTTGGGGTATGACAGCTGCCCCTGTTCAATATTCTTAAACCGAGAGAATTAGAATGGTATGTACGCCATTCGTGATCTGGAGGTGGAAGATTATTGAACACTTAGAATGCCCCATTAATTTGCACTTGTTAATTAAAAGATAGTCTTGATGGAGATGGGCTTAAAGATGCCATCCAGAAAGTTTGATGATGAGAGCTTCAGAGTGCGTCGTACATTAGACCATATCTGAAGACATGGGTGTCACACTGGGTCGTACGCTAGACCGTATAATGAGTCATCCATTAGGTGATATTAGGGTGAGCTGAACCCGATGAGATAAGGATCAGAATGGGTCATACGCTAGACCGTATCTGAGTAGCAGAGTGAGCCGTCCGTTAGGCTGTATCTGGAGAAATAAAGATCATAATGGATCGTACGCTAGATCGTATCTGAGTAGTAGAATGAGCCGTCCCTTAGGCTGTATCTGGCGATAAAAAGTAGTTGCACGCTAGACTATATTTCAGAATGTACCGTACGCTAGGTAGTATCTGATGAGAAGAGCCAGATTGGGTCGTACACTAGACCGTATCTGAGTTGCAGAATGAGCCGTCCATTAGGCTGTATCTGAGGATAAAAGATCAGAATGGATCATACGCTAGATCGTATATGAGTAGCAGAATGAGCCGTCCATTAGGCTGTATCTGATGATAAAAGGGGTAGTCATACGTTAGACTACATTTCAGAATGTACCGTATGCTAGGTAGTATCTGAGGGGATGAATATCCAAATGGGTCGTACGCTAGACCGTATTAGAACAGTTGAAGGAACCATACGTTAGGCTGAATCAGAATGAGTCGTACGTTAGGCTTTATCTGATAGTATTTGTATATGTTGTATTTGCAATAAATGTCTAGGATGGGATTAAAGATGCCATCATTAGGAGGATATCAGAATGAATATTCATATGGATTATATCTGAAAGATGTATCTGAATCTTGAATGTAATCGATAAAGATATCCGTCTGAATGAATATTTATTTTGACTGTATCAGGAGGATAATTAACTTGGAAAAAAAGAGTTAGCCTCATGCCATGTCATGATGCATGAGATGTTTTATGCTCTTGAAAATAAATGCGAACATTGCATGCATGTATATGTTGTGAAATGATGCATGAATGAATTATGCGTCTGAAATTTTTTGCCATGGGAAAATAAATCCCGATATTCTAGTTGGAGATATTTGTATTGATGACCCTTTCTTAGTTGGGGATATTTGATTTCTGTCTGATGGTAGAAATATTCAACAGAACCTGACTGGGGATAAAAGAGATGACCAGTCTGTCTAGTAGTGCCGATTTCTTCTGGGAATAACTGGTTTTGCTGGGGAATAGGATTTGCAACCGGATTTGTTAGAACGCATGGTTAAACCTTATCCTTGATCCTAAAGTCTTTTAGTAATTGATATTTCTATTTTATGCATGTATTTTCGGTAAACATCAATCATATTCAAATGCATATATTAATTCGAATTAAATCAATGGACGTTTATGCAAACAAAACGGAGAAAGTAAAACAAAAGTATCTTTTTGGAAATAAATTTGTATTGATTTTGAAAGAGGGCATATAAACAAGCAATTTTAATACAAGGAGACAGAAATCCTAGTAAGAGGAAATTGTCAAGAAAGCAAAGAAAAAACAGCTATGAAAAAAAATTCCTATTGATTTTAATTCTACTACTGCTATTATGTCTTCAAGCATCTCATCTCTTGCTGTCGGATATAAGTGATTGGCTTGTTCAGTCTCTTTGACTTTGGTGAAGCTGACCGAGAACGGAACATAGTCATACGCTTTAATCCCTAATTTTTGCCTGGACCGCCTTTTCAGGTTTTCAGTCCACCAGGATACCCTTTTTTGCCCAAGCTGCCCTTTCAGGTTTTCGACTTGCCGGGTGTACATTTTTATATGTTTATCCCTAATTTTTGCCCGAACCCTTTTGGTTCGCCGGGATGCCCTTACTTTTGCCTAGATATGTCGGCCTAGCGGGTCTCTTTTATGCGTAGTATTTTAACTATGTCCGCATTCACGGGATGCGGGAAATCTTCGCCATCCATTGTAGCAAGCATCATGGCTCCACCAGAGAATACCTTCTTAACTACAAATGGCCCTTCGTATGTGGGAGTCCATTTGCCTCTAGGATCACCTTATGGTAGAATGATACGCTTTATCACCAAGTCGCCAATTTGATACACCTGTCTCTTGACTTTTTTATTAAATGCTTGGGTCATGCGCTTCTGATATATCTGCCCATGACAAACAGCCGCAAGTCTCTTTTCATCAATCAAATTTATCTGATCGAGTCGAGTCTGAATCCATTCATCTTCATCTAAGCCTGCATCTTTCATAATTCTTAGAGAGGGAATCTGGACTTCCACTGGTAAAACGGCTTCCATTCCGTAGACTAAAGAGAAAGGAGTTGCCCCTGTCGAAGTGCGTACTGAAGTGCGATAACCATGAAGAGCAAATGGTAACATCTCATGCCAGTCTTTGTATGTTACTGTCATCTTTTGTATAATCTTCTTAATATTTTTATCATCAACTTCTACGGTGCCATTCATCTTTGGCCGGTACGGAGAAGAGTTCTGGTGCTTTATTTTGAACTACGTGCAGAGTTCAGTAATCATCTTGTTGTTCAAATTAGTACCATTATCAGTGATAACTCTTTCAGGGATGCCATACCGACAAATAAGACTATTCTTGATGAACCGTGTCACTACATTCTTGGTGACAGAAGCAAATGAGGCTGCCTCTACCCACTTCGTAAAGTAATCAATAGCAACAAGAATGAAACGATGTCCATTAGAAGCAGTAGGTTTAATCTCTCCAATCATATCAATGCCCCACATTGCAAAGGGCCAAGGGGCTGTCACCACGTTCAATGGAGCAGGAGGTACATGTACTTTGTCCGCATAGATCTGGCACTTGTGACAAGTTCTGGAGTGATGGTGGCAATCAGCTTCCATGGTAGACCAATAATACCCTGATCTCATAATCTTCTTGGCCATCGTATGTCCACTGGAATGAGTCCCAAAAATACCGCCATGCATGTCTTCCATAATCTTTTCTGCTTCCTTTTTATCCACACAGCGAAGCAAAGTCGAATCATGATTACGTTTGTATAATACTCCATTACTCAAAAAGAATTTAGCGGAGAACTTCCTCCGAAATTTTCTGTCATTGATGGATGCCCCTTCAGGGTATTCCTGAGTTTCTAAATATCTTTTTACTTCGTGGAACCAAGGTTTCTCTTCTACTTCATCAGTATTAAGTTCATAACAATATGTTGGTTCATCTAATCGTTCAATGGTGATCATGGGAGCTTCATTGTCCCATCTGACTCTGAACATAGATGACATGGTAGCCAATGCGTCTGCCAACTGATTCTCTTCTCGTGGAATATGTTCGAATGTAATCTCTTCAAAGTATGGGATTAATGTCAACACCCACTCTCGATAAGGGATGAGATTCAGATGTTTAGTGTCCCATTCTCCTTTGATCTAACTGATTACTAAGGCTGAGTCTCCGAACACACTCAAAAACTTGATTCTCAAGTCTATAGCAGCTCTGAGTCCCAAAATACATGCTTCATACTCAGCCATATTATTGGTACAATCAAAACATAGTCTAGCAGTGAAAGGCGTATGGCAACCCTTGGGAGAAATAATTACAACACCAACACCATTGCCCAATGCATTAGAAGATCCATCAAAAACCATAGTCCATCGGGATCCCAGTTCGGGTCATTCATCCGGTCCAGGTTCTTCATAATCAGTAACAAGCATAACATCCTCATCAGGGAACTCAAAATTCATAGATTGGTAATCATCAACTGCTTGATGAGCCAAATGATCAGCTAACATGCTTCCTTTGATTGATTTCTGGGTAGTATACTGGATATCGTACTCTATTAAAATCATCTGCCATCTTGCTATTCTTCCGGAGAGAGCAGGTTTCTCAAATATATATTTGATAGGATCCATCTTAGAAATCAATAAAGTGGTATGATTCAACATATACTGTCTTAGTTGGCGAGCAACCCAAGCCAAAGCACAACAAGTTTTCTCAAGCAGTGAGTATCTTGTTTCACAGTCGGTAAACTTTTTGCTAAGGTAGTATATTGCATGCTCTTTTCGACCAAACTCGTCATGTTACCCCAGCACACACCCCATTGAATTTTCTAACACGGTCAAATACATGATTAGAGGTCTTCCTTCAACTGGTGGCATCAGAATTGGAGGTTCTTGGAGATACTTCTTGATTTTATCAAAAGCTTCTTGACATTCATCATTCCATATTATCTCTTGATTTTTCCTCAGTAATTTGAAGATGGGTTTGCAAGTAGCAGTCAAATGGGAGATAAATCGGGCAATGTAATTCAAGCGTCCCAAGAAACCTCTGACTTCTTTATCTGTACGGGGAACTGGAATTTCTTGAATAGCTCTCACCTTAACCGGGGCAACCTCAATTCCTTTACCATTGACAATAAAGCCCAAGAGTTTATCGGATCTTACTCCAAAGGTGCATTTGTTCGGGTTCAATCTCAACTTGTATTTCTTCAACCTCTCAAATAGTTTGTATAAATGATCGAGATGTTCTTCTTCAGTATGAGATCTGGCTATCATGTCATCCACATATACCTCTATTTCATGATGGATCATATCATGGAACAAAACCACCATAGCACGCTGGTATGTTGCCCCTGCATTCTTTAAACCGAATGGCATTACTTTGTAACAGAAAGTGCCCCATTGCATCACAAACGTAGTTTTCTCCATGTTTTCAGGTGCCATCTTAATCTGGTTATAACCTGAGAATCCATCCATGAATGAGAATACCTTGTGTTGAGCGGTGTTATCTACCAGAACATCAATGTGCGGAAGTGGAAAGTCATCTTTGGGACTTGCTTTATTCAAATCTCTGTAATCTACACACATTCGCACCTTACCATCCTTCTTTGGCACTGGTACTACATTAGCAACCCATTGAGGATAAGAAGTAACAGCTAGAAAACCTGCATTATATTGTTTCATAACCTCGGCTTTGATTTTCTCAGACATTTCAGGATGCATGCGACGAACCTTTTGCTTAACAGGATGGCAATCTTCCTTCATCGGCAAACGATGTACTACTATATCAGTATCCAGTCCTGGCATGTCTTCATAAGACCAAGCAAAAATCTCTACATAGTCATGTAACATCTGAATCAATCTTTCTTTGACACTGTTTTCCAAGCCTACTCCTATTTTGACTTCTTTCTTGTCTACTTCAGTACCCAGATTTACAATTTCAATTGATTCCTCATGCGGCTGTATAGTCTTTTCTTCTTGCAGTAACCGTCTGGCAAGCTCTCCAGGCACTTCGCAATCTTCCTCACTTCCATCCTCGGCTTGGTAGATCGGATTTTTAAAGCCATAATTAACAGTAGCAGAATTATTATCAATAGGATCCATAGTGGATATGGATCTGCAATTTGTTATGTGAGTGTGTGTAAGAAAACATAACTTATTTGAAAGATGACAGGAAAGATAAAGAGCGCAATATTTGAATGCAAAAAGTCCATTGATTTATTGAATGTGAATATGCTTATGAAAATGACAAAACCCTTAACAAATTAGCTATTGTGCCCAGGGCATAGACGCAATGCTTTAAGAAGTTCAATTGTTCATAATAAAATTTACAAAATTTGAAACACTAAAATAAGCAATAACAATTACTCCTGACTAAAGGAAATCGGGATAGTGTCTTCAGCCTTCCAATTATTGAGTCCGTCACCAATTGTTGGGAAAATCCAGCTATCCAAGTCACAATTGCTATCAGCATCTTCTACATCATTAATCTGATCTTTGACTATCTTTTCAGAGCTAAACCCCAGGCCAAATTTATCAGACTTGTACGGTACATCGATCAGTTGATCCCAGCCAGTACGACCACCATCTTCAACCACAGCTTGAGCATCTTTCAGAGAAATCATAGCTGGAGGAGCACGAATAACCTTGGGCACACGGGAAGTTGGCTTAAGGACAGGACTGGTCGGAGGAACTACTTCAAATGACTGAGAAGGAGTCTCAAAGAATTCACCATCCATCTCGACGTATCTGAAGGTATGCACACTATTGACAATATACTCTTCTTCTCCACACACAGTGATAATCTTGCCCTCTATTGGATACCTTAGCTTTTGATGGAGAGACGAAGCTACAACACTTGCCCCATGGATCCAAGGGCGTCCCAGCAAGCAGGAATAGGCAGGACGAATGTTCATTACATAACAGGTAGTGTTGAAGACTTGAGGTCCTATCTTGATAGGGAGAACCACTTCACCATGGACAACACTCTTCGCACCATCGTAAGCATGCACCACAACGTCACTAGGTTTCAGTTCAATGCTTTTACAGTGAAGCTTATCGAGCACAGCTTTCGGTAGCACATTCAAAGAAGAGCCATTGTCGATCAACACATGAGACAAGGTGATCCCCTTACACTCAATGGAGATATGCAGATCTTTATTGTGATTCTTTCCTACTGGTGTCAGGTCAGCATCAGAAAAGCCTATGCCATTATCAACAGCCAAGTTAGCAACATAATTTTCTAACTGATCGACAAATGTCTCCTGAGGTACATGAGCGGTCTTCAAGAATTTTATCAATGCATTGGCATGAGATTCAGAAGATAACGACAAGGATAACATCGAAATTTTAGACAGAGTATGCCCCAGCTGTTCTACCACATCAAAATCACTCTTACGGATGATTTTCAGCATTTCTTCCATTTCCTGCTTGGCAACATCTTCGGTAGTAACTTTGACTGGTGTCTTTGACTGAGAAGGGTTGATTACTGGTCCCTTTCCTCGAGTTTCAGGGGCGGGAGGTGAGATTTCTGGAGAGAAGATCCTTCCACTTCGAGTAATTTTACTAGTCCCAACAATGTCAACGTCATTAGGATTAGCAGAATTATCATCTTGCTTTATGTCGTGGATGTAAACATCACCTCCATAATTCCACAGAATGGCTTTGCTTGAGGAATACGGTACTGGGCTAGGTGCATTAATAATTAGAGGAGCTACCTTGGGCTCAGCAGTAATCTTCACAGGCACTCTAGTAGCGGTAATCTTCACTGGAACTTTGGACCTAGCAATCACATATATTTCTTCAATAGGTTTTTACACCTTAGGAATCTTTTCAAAGAGAATTGTACGATCATCCATCAGCCGTTGAATACCATTCCTCAACTTCAAGCAATCATTGGGTTGGAGTATATAGAGATTGCAATTTTCAGCACAACCTGGAAATAAACCAGCTTGCAATAAATTCTTCTTGATGATCAGGAGAGGAGATGCTAAGTCATCTACATTAGTAATGTGAGAATTGTCATCTACATCATTAACAGTCTTGTCATGATTAGGCATAGGAGCAGTGATAACATTAGGAGTCTCCGGAGGATCAAATTCAATTTCTCCAGCATCGATCATATCCTGAATCTTATTCTTCAACAACCAACAATCGTTTGTATCATGCCCGGGGCTATCAGAGTGATATGCACACCTGGCATTGGGATTATAACGAGGAGAAGTAGTGTTGGGATTTGCAGGAGGATCTCTGAGGGTAATTAAATTTGCTTTTAGCATACCCTGCAGTGCTTGTGCTAAAGTCATATTGATCTTGGTAAACTGCCTTCTTGGCTTGTCTTGTCTGTGTTGGAAGTTTTGAGATGGTGGTGCTGCAATCGTAACTGCTCCAACAGTATGGTCACGATTTTTCTTGTTATGACCCCTTTGACCGTACACATCATTTGATTCATTCTTCTCCTGATAGGACTTTTTGGTGCTTGCAGAGGTAGCCGCCTGTATCTTTCCACTTCAAATTCCGCTTTCAACACGTTCACCCGTCAATATAAGTTCAGTGAAACCCGATGAGGAACTTCCCAATAGATGGCTGTAGAATGAGCCAGTCAGTGTATCCATGAACATGTCCACTAATTCTCGATCAGTCATAGGGGGTTTGACTCTGCCAGCGAAGTCTCTCCATTTTTGAGCATATTCTTTGAAGCTCTCTTTAGAGCCCATAGTCATATTCTACAGCTGTAGTCGAGTAGGCGCTAATTCAGAATTATACTGGTAGTGCTTGTAGAAAGCTGTCGCTAAATCAGTCCAGGTGCGGATGTTAGAGCTCTCGAGCTGATAATACCACTCTAACTGTGTTCCAGACAGACTCTCTTGGAATAAATGGATCCATAGCTTCCTATCAGTGGTATACGGCTGGATCTTTCTCACATAAGCTCTCAGATGCATCTGAGGACAATACGCACCATCATACTTAGTGAAAGCGGGGACCTTGAATTTACGAGGAATGACCACATCAGAGACCAGACCTAAGCTTTCGAAATCCAGACCGAGCGCCTTCTGACCCTCCATAGCTAGCATACGTTCTTCCAGCAACTTATACTTATCATCTTTCGGGGAGTACTGCTCATTTTCATAATTTTCATAGTCGTCCTCAGGGTTGAAGGGATCAGCATTCTCATCTTCCGAATCATTTTCTGTCTCCTCTTATTTATTCTTCGGAATTCCAATCTTGACTCCTGGAGCCTGTCCTTTAAGCCTTCTTCCCGGGTTAATGTAACTCTCAGATTTCTTGTCCTTCTTCTTCTCGAGCAATAGAGTCTTCAGTTCCTCCTGCCCCTTGGATAAGTTCAAGATCATCTCCTAGAATTGAGCATTCTGAGCCTGGAGATCCTTGACAGTTTGTTCGAGGGCCATTTTTCTGTTTGAAAGGAAGACCGTGAGAACATTGATCCTTTAGAGTACCTGTTATGCAATGTTATGTTATGCTATGCAATGTATGAAATGTTTTCAAGGACTTTTGGAATTTAACTTTGCGTAAACCACCAAAAAAGGGGAACTTTTATTAATAATTTATTTAATCAATGTTCATTACAAGAAAAAATGAAAGCTCAAGTCTCCTAGGGACGGCTTCTTTTTAGGCGGAGATATGCATTGAGACTTTGTTCCTCATTAAGCTGGCTGGTGAGCTCTAATACTTTCTTCCTTTCAGCACATAATTGAGCTTCAAAAGTATCCATTTCCTCTCTCAACTGGATCCAAGATTTCTTCAATTCTTCAACATTGGTAGGCATATCTGGATAAGGAATGATCTGAGGGGTACCTCCTTCAACTTTTGGTTCAACAATCAGAGGTCTGATTGCAAGATATGGCATGATAAGCTCACGAGCTCTGGCGCGTACCCATCTGAGATAAGGTTCCATAGGAATAGAGTTTTTCTGTCCTAAAGTACTTCTTTTCACCATGCCCCAAGCTCGTACAAACCTTTGCCGGAGACCTTGAGAATCGTTGTCATAGTCAAACACAGTGCCTTGGATAACTATTTCATGTGGACCATTTCTTCGAACATAACCAAACTGACGTAGGGCTAAAGCAGTATTATAAGTAATACCTCCTCTTATCCCCAGGAATGGTACGTTAGAGAATTCTCCACAACGGTCAATGATGATAACATTTTCTTTGGGTTGGGGACACCAATGGATGTCTGAATGGGAGAGCGACATTATCCTTTGAGACCATTTCAAATTTTGCTCATTCTTCAAGACTGATTGAGGAAGGTGTGAAATAAACCACCTAGATAATAAAGGTACGCAGCACATGAGAGTCCCTTGCCTTTTCATAGTATGAGTGTGAAGGGAATGCAAAATGTCTCCAAGCAAGGTGGGCACAGGGTTATGAGTGAGAAATATCTTAACAGCATTCATGTCTATGAATTGATTCGGATTAGGAAATAGCACCAAACCATAGATTAGTAATGCTAAAACATCTTCGAAAGCGTGGACACTCATAGCTTTTAGGAATTCTCGGGCCTTATTTATCAGAAATTTAGCAAGTAAATCCTTAACTTCACTTCTTGTTACCCAATTAGTTTCAATATTGGACTTTGTCATGTGTAAAGCCGCGACAACCTCTTCAGACCTCAGAATCTTTTCTAAACCACTGAAAGGTGTTTGATCAAGGATAGGTATCCCAAGCAACTTGGAAAATTCTTCTAATGTGGGTACCAACTGATAATCTGGGAAGGTGAAGCAATGATGTTTAGGATCAAAGAACTGGAATAGAACTCTCATCATATCTTCCTTGAAACCGGTGGTAACTAAATTGAGGAGATAACCATGTTTCTTGATGAACTGAGCATGATCGGGAAGTTCTGACACTAAATCCTTGAGTTGAGGAGAGGTCGCTACAAAATTGATCTGGATGGTCTTCCTGGAAGCCATAGCCCTACAAAACAGAGCAAAGTTAAATCCCTAAGTCCTCGAAATGGTTAGTACAATGCCATGATGTCATGATGTTATGATGTTATGATGTCAAGTAAGTAACAAGAACAAACAAGTCACACCACAATCATTCCTAGGTTTTAAGGCTTGCATGAGTTCCAAAGGTAAGTACCCTCCCCACTGAAGTTTGGTTGGTTCAACCTGCCCTAGAATAGTAATCGGGTTCTAGAAGGATCTCAAATCATTGACCTTTCCTTAAGTCCACTTCAGTGCAACACCAAGCGGTTGACCAAAATTTCCCTAAAGTCCAATCTCAAAGAGTGTAGTATCGAGTATCAACCAACCCCAGTCGGAACCGAAGTTAGTTATCTCACTACTTTCTAATGGCTAGGATGAGTCAATTAGGGTTCTAAAGGTCTGGTTAATGCTTTGATGACACCACGCAGACGCCAAATTTTTCCTCAAGTAAACATGAGGAACATCAGGACATCCAAAGTGTCACATTAACCGTAGCCATCATTTTAACCATTCCAGTATGCGTCAGACAGTCGCGATGATCTCTTGCTACTTACCTAAGGTACACTAGATCCGGGTGTAGGATCTTCCACTCAAGCATAGAATACCCAAACAATCCCTTAAAAGTAAATTAGAAAAAGAAACAATTCGAAAACATAAGTGATCTTATCCTTAAGGTAACCTCTCTTTTTAAGGTTCCCCAGCAGAGTCGCCAGTTCTGTGATACGGTGAACTGACTTTGTGTTTTTGCTTTGAAAAGCAATGTTGCGGACAGCAAGAGTCGCCACCGACTTTTCTTTTATCCAATAAGGAAAGGCGGAAAAGAACAGGAAGGACCTTGATTAGATTTTGAGTTCGGGAGGTACATTATACAAAGGGAAGGTGTTAGCACCCTTTGTATCCATGGTTATCCATGGGCTCTTAATTGCTTAACTCACTTATGTTTTCCTTGTTTGAGAAAGTGTTTGAGAAATATGATGTGTTTAGAAAATATTTTGAAAGGAGAGTTTAACTTTGTAATGATTCTTGTACGAATGTATACAAAGTGTTTATCTCGTTTGATTTTGAAAGATGTTTAGAAAAATATAACTCGGCGATGATTCTGGTGCGAATGTATACCAAGTGGTGATTTTCTAAAAGATTTTTTGAAAAGTGTGAGGTGTGAAAAGTATTTTAAGCTGTGAGCAAGCATTTAAGAGTTATACCTAACCAAGGTCTTTATAGGTATTTCCTATCCTTAGGAGGGTAAAGTTGTCCTTACTATTGAGAAGTAAGTAGTCTTATCCTTTGGATGTAAAGGGACATCTGGGGGTCGTCGATTGGTCATTGAAGGCAACATTTGTAAGGATACCTTAGCATTCGAAGGGATGATCGTAGGCTACAACGAAGGGTCATCGAGGGACAAAGCCATATATTCGAAGGCAACGTTCGAGGGACAAGGTCATATATTCGAAGGCAACGTTCGAGGGACTATGATTTATCTTGTAGGGACATTGACCTTTTGATCGAAGGGACTATGACTTATATGTTTAGGGATGATGATGATTTAATCGAAAGGGTCTTTGCTAAGGGTATCCCCACATTCGCGGGACATGACCGTAATATCGTAAGGCAACAAAGAGAGGGTTACCCTAGAGGTGCAAGTGTGGAAATGATTGGATTCAGATATATTATCTTGAATTAATTTATCTAAGTTCGATTATTTATCTTTCATGTGAATATAACAAACCTGTAACTTCATCTTATATCAAACCACACACATAAAATAAGATCATATGTAATCATCATGTAATAATAAAAATAGCCATGCACAAATGAAGAAGCTTATATTATTTTACTCATGTATTAGTTCTCTTTACTGCAAGTGATAATGATAAAACAAACCTTACACATACATGTTAAAGACAACCAATGATTTATATTATCACCATTATATCATCATCATTATTATGTAATAACAGCATGTGAAATAAACATAATCATGCTAGAAACAACACTCATATAGTAATAATTAAATGGCAGATATAATTCTTTAATCATGCAAACAGAATTTCTTCAACATGTTATGACATATCAAGAACAGATGTATACTTGAATAAAGCAATATCAACATCCACCAAACCATGAATATATCATCTCAATATATATATTAAACCAATATTATTCATGCATGAATTAAGGAGTATTGCAAGGTAATCATGCTGGATGCAAATTCCCTAATGAACACTTACTGGGGATTTGATTCTTCTAACTTTTGCCTTGCCTTGTGTATCTTCTTCTGCTATATCTCTCCTCCCTCTCGTTGCAGCCATATGAAGTATTTATAATGGTGTGGATTATGGTTTAACCTTGCTAAATATTTGGATCCCTTCCTATACTTTAGGGTTTAACCATGCTAAATATTTGGATCCCTTCCTATACTTTAGGAGAGTTAAGGTTTAACCTTGCTAAATATTTGGATCCCTTCCTATATTTTAGGAGAGTTAGGGTTTAACCTTGCTAAATATTTATTAAATACAAATATTATTATAAATAATGAATAATTTAAATAAAAATTAATTTAAATTTTAGTTACATAATTGAATTAAAATTTAAACCTATTTCTATTTTTACTTTCATCATTTAAAAAAAAATCAAAATTATTCTTACTTATATCAACCAAAATTATTTTATAATTTATGGGCTTTTAAAAAAATGTTACTCTTATAAATAAATTTTATTAAGTAAAAAACGTGAATTACTAAATAAATACTATTTATAAATAATGAATAAATGGAACATGAGCCACTAAATTATAAAAAATAGTTATTATAATTTAATGAGCTTTAACAAATAAAATTAATTTAAAATTTTAATTATACAATTAAAATTCAAATCTATTTTTATTTATCATTAAATTAAAATTATTTTATTTATATATATATAATTTATTTATATCATACAGATAACCAAAATTATTATTATTTTTTATATTTGTATCACATAATAAATAAATTAAAATTTATAATTTATATGAGAATGTATGCTAATGAATGAATGCAAATGTGAAATGAATGCCATGCATGAGTCATAAAAATTAACAGACAAATTTTGGGGTATGACAATCCCGTCCCGATGATCTCTTCCAATTATACAACTACATAGTCCCTCAGGCATGAAGGCTCCTAGCGACCGAATTATTTTAATCTCTAACTCATCATGAGGCTTTCCACAAAATTCCAATCGAATCTTTACTCTCATCTTTAGTTCTTGAGGCTTCAGGTGAATCTTCTAGACTATGTTTAGTTGAAACTTCTTTACTAGACTTAGTTGAGTCTCTCAAGTGAAATTTAGTTGATTCTTCCTGATGGGACTTGTAAACCCCAAAATTTGATTAATTTATTTAATCAAATTATTTATATTTTTTATTTAATTAATTAGTGTGTGATGTATTTTCAATTAAAAAGATATATTGAGTTGTATGTGTATGAGGTGTATGGTGGAGTGTAGAGAGAGTTGTGGTGGATAGAATAATTAATTAATTTAAATAATTAGAATTGGTAATTATTTTTAATCAATTAATTAAAATAAATAAGAAAAAAGATTTTTGGGTGAAAAGTAAATATTTACCGAAAATAAGAGAAGTGGTGAATATTTTAAAAAGAGTCGGACCTTAGTGTAATTAACAAAAGAGTAAATTAGGTTTTTTGAGATAAAAAGAGTTAGTGGGACTTTTGAGGTGTCAATATGTAAATTTGGAATTTTGAGAGAAAAGGAGGTTAGGGTTTGAAGAGGGAAGAACACCAATCATCAACCTCGACTAATTCATAATTTTTCTAAGGAATATGAGGTAAGGGGGGAGAAATGACTTTCAATACGGGTGTTTAGCATGAAAGGATAGAGAAGAGAAATCATTACTCTCATGATGGATTGTGTAAATTCTATTTTATTGTGTTGTTGTTGTATGATTTTTGTGCTCTATTGAGTGATTTGTGTGCATTCTTGTATTTTTATTCGATACATATGTTGATGTCTTTGATAAGGCAAGGTTAAGGTGATAATCATGTTGATGTCTTTCGATAAGGCAATGTTAATGTGATAACCTTATTGATATCATAAGGCAAAATATAAAATTGGAATAGTTCTACCCTAGTTGTTATGCATGCTTATCTATGATGTTTGTTGATTCTGTTATCCATGGTTAACTAGTATGAGTTTAAGGGATAATATACTTTGTTGACGTCTTGCGATAAGAAAAATGTTGAATTTGACCTTCTCCATGTTGATGTCTTATGATAAGGCGAGAATTAGAGTTATCATCCTTGACTGATTGAATTCATGTTGTTGTTGTGATAACATTTAGATTTATGTTGTTTGAGTCATATTGGTCAAGGTTTTATCTATCGGCGTGTCTTTGGGGTGTTTAGAACTCAAATATGTGAAATAGACGAGTTTGTTCAATAGGGAGAAAAACATAGAAAATTGCAGGTAGATATAGAAGGGGATTGATCGTCTTATTTCATACGTAACTTGAGTTTTGTAAGTCGATTTGAGGCGTCGTCACTTGTGTTGGAAAGATAATGCGATAATAATTCTTTTGACATAAAGAAGTTATCTCTAGGAATGCTAAAATAGTATAAATTCTCCGGTTTTTATACCAGAGGCGTAGTCAATTTTAGTCTTGTGTTGGTCATCAAGTTTAACGCCTAACTTGAGTTTCGTAAGTCCTTTTGAGGCACCGTCATTTGAATTAGAAAGAGGGGTTAATGATATTTCAAAATAGAGAGTTTCATAATTTTATCACGAGTATATAATTCTTCGTGCTATTTTGAAGCCAGACATTTTATTTTACATTTTATGCAAAAATTATTGTGATATGACTGAACAAAAATGAATAGAGTTGGAGTTTTGTAACTCTGTTGGAGGTGCAGTTAAGTGCGTTTGAAAGAGAGTTTAAATATATTTTAGACCGGATAGTTTCATGATTTTATTATAAGTCTATAATATTTTGTGCTATTTTAAAGTGAAAAAATTTTAGAGTTAGTTTAGAGTTTTGAGCAATTTTGAGAGTGGTGATTTGTCGTTACCCTTTTGATGAGTTTAAGAGTTATATTTTATTTGGTTAGAGTTGTTATAGAGTTTTCAGATTTGTTTTTGAGTTGTTTAGAGTTGAAGATCAGAATATAGGATACACTTGAGTTGAGTTCGGGACACTGTTGAAATTATAAAGTCACTTTTGAGTAATATTTATATTTACTTAAGGTTGTTAAGGAAAAAGAGTTAAAATTGAGTTGGTGAGTAATTGATAATAATAATAATAATAATAATAATAATAATAATAATAATAATAATAATAATAATAATAATAATAATAATAATAATAATAATAATAATAATAATTGAGTTGAGTTGGAATCTGAGTAATTTAACTCTTTAGAGTTATTTTGATAAGGCTAGAGTTGCCTTGAATAATTGTTGTCTTACCCTATTAATGGTCTGACATTTGTAATGATATGAATTACTCTGTTGGTGAGTGATATTGTGATAATAGGTTAATAGTGTGAATATATGAGGTGAAGTGTGTGTATAATTGTGTGACTTGTTGTGTTTACTTAATGATGAGTTGATGTTATAATGAATTAACATGATTGAATGCTTGTGAAAATGCATTTGATGAGGTGTTGTTTGTCACACCCCAATTTTGACACTGAATCGCCCAATCGGTACATACATCATAATATTTACATCTCTGCATATTACAACATGCATTTCATACTGCATAATGACTACAATGTTATTCGAATAAATTTTCGGATTTACAGGCAAACCAGTTGAATCAATTTTCAAATGTTTGTCAAATGAGCGGGCGTAAAACTTCTAAATCGAGCCAGCAGACGCCAGTTTTATTTAACTGGGCATATTTTATTTTAAAATTTGACAAAAACCTGTATGTTTTCAAGAATTTTATTTCGCACTGATCATCATGGTGCAATCATTTTAATTTTTCGGGCACTATTGTGCCCGGTTTTTATTCATTTTTGGTCCGTTTATTTTTGTATTTTTGTCAAAATGATCGTGATAATTAATTAGATATTTCTATGTATTTGTTTCGATTTAATTTTAATTATTTAGATTAGGATATTTTTATTTGATTTAAATTATTTTTAACCTTTTTTTACACCAATGAATTAAATTAAGGGCATTATGAGTATAGTGTGAAGTTAATAAACCCTATTTGGAGGTATATATGGTGAGAGAAGAGGGGGACCTAAAAAAGACATCATCAACAACACATTTATTTTTGTGTTTATTCCATTTTATTTAAATCCATAGAAAAGGAGGGAAGAAGGTCACTAACTGGAGGGAAACATGTGGTACATAGAGAGAGAGAGAGAGAGAGAGAGAGAGAGAGAGAGAGAGAGAGAGAGAGGTATTAATTTGCTGCCAACATCTTTCTTTGAGGGAAGAGAAATGACCAATAAAAATTGCTTTTGCTGATTAATAGAGGGGGATATCCTGAAAGAGAAACGTTTTTTCAGAAGTTTTCTTTGTTTCTCTCTCAACTGTTCATCATCCCTATCATTCATCACTCTTCCTTCTTCTTCTATTGTTGTACCAACATATTTCCTCATCTTCACACTCAAAACTAACAACAATCATAACCTCTTCCACTCCTCTTTTTTCTCTCAAAAACGCAACAACTTAACAGAATAACCTTCACATTCACTTTTCCCTTCAACCTTCAACACCCTCATTTCATCTTTGACCCAAAACCTCAACAACCACCTTATCATAATAGACCTTCTTCTTATTTTTTTGAATAACCACCTTCCTCCCTTTCAAGTACACCAACTCAACCATTTACTCCCTCCAACTCAGCCGTTACGTCTCACCTACACCACTCAATACAACCAATAACTCCACAAAATACATTTTTATGTAAATTCAAAGATCACACTACAACTAACCTCCTTTTTCAACCTTAATTGCACACTCTTCATCTCTCACAAAATAACCTTTCACACACTAACAACAACCATAAGATAATCATGAAACCTCCATTTTCATCACAACTCGCAATTTCGCAACAACATCGTAGCAACGATATTAACAACACAATGACACGACGTCTGAGTTGAATATGTACATATGAATTGCTGTTCTAACTGGTTTTTAATTTCAGCATGGAGTATTGTTGAGATGTGTGTATGATAATGCTTGTTTATGGTGTCAAAGAGAGAATATTCTTTCTAGATTTTGCTTATTGTTTTTTTGGCCTTTTCTTGAAGAAAACCGTATGAAAAGGGGAGTTTTGGAAAAGTTTAGTTTTTTTGTTTGGTTCATCTACACGACACTCTCTCCATTTCATGAGGAATATGTGGTCTGCAAAGTTTATTTCAATTTGTTTTTGTTCATCTATTTCCATTTTTCTTCTTTTATTTTTTATTCAATGTCTTTAGTTGACATGTTGAAGGTCATGGGTGGAGTGGTTGAAGCTCACGACTCCCAACCCCCATGACTTGAGTTCAAGTTCTGTACACCCTTTTTTCTTATTTTTTATGATTTTCGCTTTACTTACCATTAGTTCATGTTTCTTCTCTTATATATTTATCCATGCCTTTGCTTGACATATGAAGGTTATGGTTGATGGTTAAGGCTCATGTCTCCTAACCCTTGTAACCTAGGTTCAACTCTTGCTGCCACACTTTCTCATTTTGTGTATTTTCCTACTTTTTTCTACTTTCTTTTTGTTTTGTTTTGGCATTTATTTTAATCGAATAAATTATCATTTTTTTTAATTTTGAAGCATTTAGTTATTGTTATTTATAATTCATTTGTAATTTTGTTTTCGTGTTTATTTTTCCATTTTTATTTCGATTACGATCAATGTAATTTCACAATATTAATGATTAATAAAGTGTGATACGTGTGGATTTTGTTCTATTTTGTTTGAGCCATTTCATTGCTAAACATTTGATTCTTATCTGTGGATTCAACATTTTCTATATCGTTATGTCGCCGATTCATTATCGATATATTGATTGTATTTTGTCGCGTTATGACCTTTGCATACGACATCTCATTTATTGTCGATACTCACAAACCGACTTTGAGCACATTATCTAGGTTTTCACGTTAGCATTTCTCTTGATTCATGATGATAAAAAATGATCCAACGTTGTTGTTGTTTAAATCGAATTTGAACTCAACTTCCATTTGTCTTGCACGTCCTTGCGTTATGTGACCTCCATTCACATCCTCGCATCATGATTCTAATCTGTGCACATTCTGTTTTTACTTATTTCAATTTTATTATTATAAATGTGTGTTGTACATATGACTTGTGTGTTGTTATCTCCGATTCACATGGCTTACTCTTGGGCCTTCTTACAATGAGACCATTTCCTTGTGCACGTACACTCATTTACTTGCGTTTGTTATTTGGGTTCGATTTAATCATTTCATTATCTCATATCCCCATTCAAAAAAATGTACCCCCACTCCTATGACATGTAATAATTTTATCGTTTTATTCTTAATTGCTTTGTTTAGGTAGTTTCTAACACAAGATTAAAATCAACCCCTTTTCAAAAAGAACAAAGATAACAACTCGATCCGACGTCGAGTATTTTCTCAAAGACCAAACCATTTCAAACCCCTTCATCTCTATCCACTTCAACCTTTTTAAACTCTCCAACCATTTCATTTAAACTCTTTCGCAATCGTTAATAAAATGCTTGATTCAACGTCAAGCCATTTTTCCAATAAAAACCAAAAACACTTAATGCTTATCAAACACTTTTCAATAAAGATGTAAATGGAACGGGCTAGATACCACAAGCTCCTGAGACTAAGATTTGAGATGGATATCTCGCTCATCTTAGCTCTCGCCATCATTCAAAACTTTCAATGTCGTTTCTGTAAACCTTTTCTCAATCAAATTATCAAAACACCTAAAAATATCAAACTCTTTTACAAATAAGATGGAAACGGAACCGATCAACTATAGTGAGGCTTTAAAGAATATGAAGTGGAAGTCAACTATAGTCGAAGAGTTACAAGCAATGGAAAGAAAGAACACATGGGAGTTGGTCGAATTTCAGCACATACAAAAGCTATCAAAGTGGAGTGGGTGTTTAAGTTGAAGCACAATGTTGATGGGTCGATAGAAAGACATACAGAGAGATTGGTAGCTCGAGGATTTCTTCAGCGAGCAAGACTCGACTACTCTAAAGTCTTTTCACCTATCGCAAGATTAGAAACTGTTCGACTAGTGTTAGCCTTGGCATGTAAGCAAGGTTGGTCGATATTTCACTTAGATGTGAAATTGGTATTTTTGAATGAACCTTTAGATGAAGAGGTGTATGTCACACAACCTCATGGATTTGTGATTCAGGATGAAGAAAGGAAAGTATACAAGTTTCACAAGCACTTTATAGTCTCAAGCAGGCACCTAGGGCATGGAACAAGAAGAGCGACTTGTACTTGCTCGAATTGGGATTCGTCAAATGCAAATCTGTGAGTATGATGTCTATGTTCAAGTTGTGGCACAAGATATAACAACCATCTGCTTATATGTCGATGACTTGCTAGTAACTAAAAATAACTTGAAGAAATTGTCAAAGTTCAAAGAGCTGATGAAGAAGGAATTTGAAATGTCGGATCTGGGAAAGTTGTCATACTTCCTAGGCATGAAATTTCAAATGTCGAAGCAAGTTATGGTGCTACATCAAAGAAAGTATGTCAAGGAGATACCCAAGAGATTCATGATGGATGATTTGACTCCTGCATCTTCGCCTATCGAACCAAATTTGAAGTTTGAGAAGCATGGAGAGGAAGACAAAACCGATGCAACTTTGGTCAAACAAATTATTGGATCTCAGAGATACATGTGCAACAGTCGACCTGATATATGTTTCTCAGTCGAATTAGTGAGCATATATATGAGTGAACCAAGGGTGTCACATATGATGGTTGCAAGAAGAATCCTGAGATACTTATAAGGATCAACAAACTATGAAATTTTATTTCGATGAGACACTGAAAGTAAAGAAGCTATGGTTACTTGTTATTCAGATGTTGATTGATGTGGAGATAAGGAAGATCTAAAAAGCACTACTGGATGTTTCTTTCAATAATTTGGTGCCTCAATCTCATGGTACTCGAGAAAGGAATCTGTGGTGGCATTATCATTGTGTGAGGCTGAATTGTTGGTGTAAGCCCTAGAGGCCAATACTTTTCGTACTTGTATCGAATTATTTATTAATAATAAAAGGCTTTTTCTTTATTATGTTTGTTTAATAAAGTCCCTAGAATAGATAGTCCGTTTAATGTATCAAGTATGACTTAATCATGAGATCACATTAAACATAAGGACACTATTCTTAAAGTATCCGTAGTCGAGCTTTATTGTGAAGTGAGATAACATTAAAGCATTAAGACTATTATGTATATAGACTGATGATCACATCTCATGGATCATGGATAAGGAGTTATCAAGTCTTAAACATAGGTATGAATATTAAGAGTAATATTTATACTGGATTGACCCGCTATGAGAATACTATATAGAATGTTATGCAAAGTGTCATAAGTTATTCTCATGGTGATAGTGGTGTATACCACCCTTCGGCCTGAAACCACTATGGATCTTAGATGTAGAGTCGAGTGCCTTATTGTTGATCAAACGTTGTCCGTAACTGGATGACCATAAAGATAGTTGATGGGTACTCCATGAAGCATGCTAAGGGACATGAGTGACCTAGATGGAATTTGCCCATCCTGCGTAACATGATAAATGTCTATGGGTCCAATATTGATCTGGACAAGGAATGACGCGATCTATGCCTTGTGTTCAATATAGACATAAGGGAAAAAGGGTAATTATACACATAATTATTATCACAGAAGGATTTGTCAGATCACATGACATTTTCGTGTCTTGGGTAATAGTGACGTGTTGCTAGATACTGCTCACTGTTTATTATGTTAAATACGTGATTTAATATAATTGCCAATGCCGCGAAAACCTATAGGGTCACACACAAAGGACGGATTGATGAGAGATAGAGTAATTAAGGAATACCGTAATGTACGGTGCCCTTAAGTGAATTATAGAACATCGTAAGGTACGATGTACTTAAGTAGAATAAGAAATATGGTAAGGTACCACGCGCTTAAGTGATTTTGGCATATTATAAGATATGGGCCGTATACACTTGAGTGGGCTTTTTAGGTTGTAGCCCACACAAGTGGTTCTATAAATAGAACCCTTGTGTAGAAGCATTATAGTAGTTGCAATTTCGTTTCTCTCACTCTCTCTCACTCAAAGCCTTCATTCGTAGCAGCTAGCACTGAGATTGAAGGAATCCGTTCGTGTGGACTGAGTAGAGGCGTTGTCATCGTTCAACGTTCGTGATCGCTCCGTAAATCTGCACCAAAGGTTACAATCGCCACAAGAGGTAACGATTCTATCACTGATCATGCCCATTTGTAAGGATCATTAAAGGAGAATTTTTAAATTCCATTGCGTTTTGGATCGCCCTTCTCCTTCATGAATATATAGCAAGATCCTATGCTACATGTAAAGCAATTTGGATCAGATCTGTGTTGGAAGAGATCAAGGTCGAAGTGAAGAAACCTCTGGTACTGTATATCGACAACAAGTCAGCCATAAATCTTACGAAGAATCCCGTTTTGCATGGAAGAAGTAAGCACATAGAAACTAGATTTAACTTCTTAAGGGAAAAGGTAAATCAAGGTGAACTTGAAGTAATACATTGCTCAAGTGAAGCACAATTGGCCGATATTTTCACCAAAGGATTGAAGATCGACAAGTTCCTAACGTTGAGAAAGAAATTAGGAATAGTTCTGATCGACAATGATTAATATGTTTTCACAACTTGGATTATAGGGGGTATGTTGAGATATTAGATATAATTCAAGTTGAGTTGTGTGGCCCAAACCCAAAGCTAATTAGGGTTTAGGATTTATTACTTAGTTTGTTATTTTACTTAGTATACAAGTCACTTAGGTGTATATAAATACACAGTTTGTAATTCAGTATTATCATTCAATTCAATAATACAATCATTATTTTATTATTCTCTCTTTCTTTCCTCACTAAAAGTCTCTTACGCACTAACAAAATGTAATCTTTTAGGTGAATATGTGATGTGTCTCTCACAAAGGTATTTATCTAAAAGAAGAAGTCCCACAATATTCAATGTTCCCTAGTGAAAAATTTCCTCAACAAGATGAATGTCGATAAAATAAAAATATTTTTATGGTGGTAGAATGAGAAGATAAAAAACCAAAGGCGGTTTAGGTTCTTGGTGGACATAGCATAATTTTGTATATTACTTTGCTTCTTTTGATTGTATACTTGGTATTTTTTAATCTTCTTTGACCATACATTTTGCCTAAGTGGATTTACCTTTCTCTTTTATCATATAAGATCAGGATCAAATGACACCAAAATATCAAACTTAGTAACATGACATCTTTGATAACTCTTCACCATATGTCCGTATAACAAAATTCACCGTTGAATTGAAAGTTATTATCATATAGATCACGTCTATAAAATTTCACATCAATAAAAAAATATTTGATATGTTAAAGAAAATGATAAAAATTAATGGTTTTATGAAGTTTGTAAGACGTTCGTTTTTATGTATCTTGTTAACATGTCAAATGATTTTTTAGTGATATTAAATTTTATAGACATTATCTATATGATAATAGTTTTCAATTCAACGATGAATTTTGTTATATGAATATGCGGTAAAGAGTTATCAGATATGTTATATTATTAAGTTTGACACTTTTATGTCATCTGATCCGTTATATATATATATATCTAATAGATATATATATATATATTATAAGATATATATAATATATATAATATAGATAGATATATATAGATCTATAGATATATATATAGATATCTATAGATAGATGATATATATAATATATATATATATATCTATATATAGATATAATATATATATATATATATATATATATATATCTATATATATATTCTATAATATATATATATCGATACTTATAATATATCATATATAATATATATTATATTATATATATATATATATATATATATCTATATCTATATATAATATATATATATATAATATATATATATTCTATATCTATATCTATAATATATATATAATCTTATAGTATATATCTATAATACTATCTATATATATATATATCATATCTAGGGGCGGCCCTGTGGGGGTGCGAGGAGTGCTACCGCACAGGGCCTCCGACTTTTTAGACTCCCAAATTTGATCGATAGGGTCAATATAAATATAAGACTAACGAATATATATCACTAATTCCATTTTAATATATGATTGTAGTGTAGTCTAGTGGTGACCATACTATTTTGGTAGTAATACAATCTGGGTTTGATTCCTTGTTCTTACATTTTATATATATTTTTACTAAATAAATTACATTTAAATTTATTTAAAATTTAATATCGCAGTTAACCTAATTAATTTGTTTTTCTTTTATTAATACATTTTATAGATCTATGAAAATATTTGAGATGTAATTTTGAAAATATTTATATTTTTGTATCATTGTGAATCACTACATTAATAAATTTGAAATAGTAGTTGTGAGACTTTGAAAATTTATAATTTTCCATTGTTGTTTGTTTATTAAATAAAACACTTCATTATTAATATTGTGGAAATTATTCAAAGAATTTTTTACTTTTATTAAATGGTATAAACTTTTTTTTATAAATCGAAGATGATAAGAGAAGAAAGACGCGAATAACTAAACTTCGATAAATCAAATTTCTACATAGTATTTTTTATCATCTTTATTTCTATATATTTAATTTTATTTTAAATTAAGTAAAATATTTTTTTTAATTTGTTGTATTTTTATCTATTAAATATCTAATTTTAAAATAGAACATGCCTCCAATCGATTGGGACGACCCTATATATATATATAATATATATATATATATATATTATATATATATATATATATATATATATATATATATATATATATATATATATATATATATATAGATATATATATATATATATTATATATATATATATATATATATATATATATATATATATATATATATATCTATATATATATATATATATATATTATTTTTTAAATAAAATACATAAGAACTTTAAGCAGGAGTTTGAAAGTGGACTAGGTCAATTTTTTATTATTATTAAATTGACCAAGTCATGTTAATTTGTTTGATTCCGCGGTGAAAGCAGGTAAATGTAAAGATAGTTTTACCACTTGCCTAAGTTTGTGGAAAACCATCACTCCCATTTTTCAAAACAAATTCTTCCACATTTTTCTCTTCTAACTAACATAAAACTAACTCCTTCCCTCACTTTCTCAAACAATCTCACTCTCTTACATATTCATATTTTTCAAGCTAGTCTCCGCTGCATGTTTGTTATTGATGACTAGTAACTGTTTCCGTTCATAATTTGCTTGCACATTCATAATTGTTGGTGATCAAGGTAAACTGCACCTTCTTTAAACTTATCTCATGTGAGCTTAAGATTGACTCCTTTTTTAATTTTCTCTATTTTAACCATCCCTCCATGATTATAACCAGATACGCACTCTTCTCTCCCTCGACTAAAATGCCTTTAGAAGAAGAAGCCGTGGTTGTCGACATGGACAACATAGAAAAGAATAACCATCCTACTCGAAGGTATAAAAGAAATGATTCTCTAGAAATCGAAGCTCGAACCCCCTCTCACTCCCGTGACCCGAAAGTAAGTGAGTGTAACCATTTTTAGTATTAGACATATGCATGGTACCTTTTCCAACTTTCATGGACAAATTAATTATTCATGATTGAGCAGGGAGAATCAACTACCTTAATGCTACAACTGGCATTTCAAAGTCTCGGAATAGTTTACGGAGACATTGGAACCTCGCCAATGTATGTGCTTTCAAGTGTCTTCCCACAGGGTATAAAGAACAACGATGATGTCTTGGGTGTTTTTTCTTTAATCTTTTACACGCTCACTCTCATTCCTTTGATCAAGTATGTTTTCTTCGTCCTAAGGGCAACCGATAACGGCGATGGTGAGGACTATTATTAGTTTTTATTTTTGTGGTAATATAAAAATTTTAGAGCTTTTTTAGTAACTAGCAATCTGAATTTGAACATAATTATTTTTTAGGTGGAACATTTGCTTTGTATTCTCTCCTATGCCGTTACGCCAAAGTGGGACTTCTTCCGAATAAACAAGAAGAGGACGCACAAGTGTCTAATTATCAGCTGAAATTGCCAAACAACCGTGAAAAGATGGCATCAAAGCTTAAATCTATGCTTGAGAACAGTCACTGTACGAAGGCTTTCCTCTTAATTGCTACTTTGCTCGGAACTTCCATGGTCATCGGTGACGGTGTTCTTACCCCTTGCATATCTGGTAAGTAATGTCACAAACACCATTGAGTATCGATGTACGCGCTACAAACATAAACACACGTAATGTTCCAACAATGTTGTTCCATTTGTTACAGTATTATCCGCTGTTGGAGGGATCAAGGAAGCTGCTAGCAGCATAACTGAGAGTAGGTACTCTTGTTTTATAATTTAGGTACAGGTTATGAATTTAGATAGTTCTTAATCAATGATTTTGGTTTGTGTTGGTTCCGCATATGCAGATCAAATTGTTTGGATATCAGTGGCAATCTTGATTCTTCTTTTTATGGTTCAGAGATTTGGAACTGATAAAGTTGGTTACAGTTTTGCTCCCATAATCTGTATATGGTTCGCTCTCATTGCCGGGATTGGCCTATACAATTTCATCAAGTATGATGCATCAGTTATAAAAGGATTAAATCCAAAATACATAGTAGATTATTTCGTCAGGAATAAAAAAGAAGCATGGATTTCTCTTGGTGGCATTGTTCTCTGTACAACAGGTTCATAATCATATCATATATACAAATAATAATCACTTTTTATCAACTCTAGAATCTAGATTTGATGAGAATGTTTTTTATTCATGCAGGAGCTGAAGCGTTATTTGCTGATGTTGGACATTTCACAGTTCGGTCTATACAGATAAGTATGTGTTGTGTTACTTATCCTGCTCTTATTTTTGCTTATGCTGGACAAGCCGCATTTCTTCGCAAAAACAACGATCTTGTTAGTGCCACATTCTTTAAGTCCATACCAGGTAATTTCAAGTTAGAATCATGAACATAGTCCTTATTATTTCCAGGTCTAAAATCAGCGTTGCAGCCGCTAACTGGTGAAGGTTTTCATGTGTTGCAGGCCCTATGTATTGGCCAATGTTTGTGGTTGCTGTTTTGGCAGCAATAATAGCATCTCAAGCCATGATCTCAGGGACTTTTTCTATAATCCAACAATCTCTATCCTTAGGATGTTTTCCTCGGGTGCAAATTATACATACATCGGAAAAGTATGAAGGACAAGTTTATATTCCAGAAGTTAATTACTTCCTCATGATTGCTTGTATTGCCATCACTATTGGATTTAAAACCACAACAGAAATCGGCAATGCCTATGGTAGCTCCTAATTCTTTTGCCCTCATATGATCTAAAATATTTTGGAACAATGAAAATTCTGAATGATCAAGTTTGTGCAATGCAGGGATAGCAGTGGTGTTTGTGATGACACTAACATCTGCTTTTCTGATACTAATCATGGTCTTGATATGGAACACTCACATAATACTGGTCATCGCCTATGCTCTCATCATTGGTTCAGTGGAGCTTATTTATTTAAGTTCAGTTTTATACAAATTTGACCAAGGAGGTTATCTTCCTCTTGCATTCGCGGTGTTGCTAATGTTCATTATGCTTATTTGGAATAACGTGTATCGGAAGAAATACTATTATGAACTCGATCACAAGATTTCTCAAGAGAAACTCAGAGACATTGCTTGTGACACAAGTTTATGCCGATTACCAGGGCTTGCAATGTTTTACTCAGAGCTTGTTCAAGGTATTCCGCCAATTTTCGAGCACTTTATTCAAAATGTACCTGCACTTCATTCCGTCCTTGTCTTTGTTACAATCAAATCTTTGCCTATTAGTAAAATCCAAAGAGAGGAAAGGTTTCTCTTTCGCCGAGTGCAGCCTAAAGAGCTCAATGTATTCCGATGTGTTGTTAGATATGGATACACCGATGTCCGCAATGAGCAAGAGCCTTTTGAGAAGCTAATGCTTGAGAGGTTAAAGGAGTTTATTGTCAATGAAAATTATTGTTTACAAGATGTTAGTGATGGTGAAGCTAAAGTACAAGAGGGAGCTGAAAAAGAGATTGAAATAATTGAACAAGCATCAAGGGCAGGTGTTGTTCACTTGGTTGGTGAAAATGAGGTGATTGCTAGGAAAGGAGCTGGCATATGGAGGAGGATTATGATTGATTATTCTTACAACTTTTTGAAGAAAAACTTGAGGGAGACTGAAAAACTATTTGATATTCCTCAACAACGTATGGTCAAAGTGGGAATGACTTATGAACTATAATTTTAAATAAAGTTATCAACAAATCTCAGAGGAGGAGAAGAAAAAGAAAAACTAGGAATAAAGGGTAATTGATGTAGTTATGGATATTTTTTCAGTTGGGTATCTCTCCACAACTACAAAGATAATCTCTCGAGTCGTTAAGAATTATAATTGACATGAAAGCTTTTCATTAAAAGAATTTAACATTGTTGAAGTCAGAGTTGAATTCAAACTCGGAATCTGTACTTAAGCGAGAAGATATTGATTTTTATTTTGTAGTTTTTGTTGGTTTAATAAAATAAGAGATTATGATCTAATCAAGTCAAACAAATATTGTATTTTGCGGAAATATGAATGTTTTTATAAATGATTTAAGAATAAAAGGAAAGGACTATTGTTTCATATAAAAACAAATTAGTGAAAAACTCGGGCATATGTGTAAATTTACTTTAAAACAAATTATTATAATTTATTATATGTAATTCATGAAAATCCACTTAATGAAAATACTTCACTATTTAGTTACATTTAATAAACACACACAATCTCCATTGCAATGATTGAAAAAAAAACTTATATATAGAGTGGTATTTTGAATCGAAGTCTAGTTTCAATAGGGATAATTTTATGTTTCGACGGAAGATGTGCATGTTGTAGTCGAAATATGTTCAAGCATGTAGTAGTCGAAACATGTTCTAGCATGTAGTTGCATAAGTTAGTTTGCTACTTAAGTTAGCTTAGTGCTTAATTTAACTTAGTGTTTAAGTTAGCTTATAGTCTATAAATAGATTGCCCTCTCAGGTTGTTGAGAAGAGGGTTAAGCGTTTGTTGTTGTTATTCACTTGTAACCTTTTGTCCTAATTGGAAAAGTGAATAGACAATTCTTGTTCTTGTTCTTCCCTCTTCTCTCTCTTTCATAAACCTAAAAGGATTTCTTGTATTTGTTCAAGAAACTCAATCTTTCTCATAGTTTTTATTCGTCTCTAGTACGACGTTTGTCACAACAAACTGGTGCAGTGAGCGTGGAAAAGATGTTGTCAACGAAGTATGAGATTGAGAAATTCACCAATGTGTTTGGTTTGTGTCGCTTGAAGATGCAATCTCTACTAGTTCAACATGGTTTGTTAGAAGCGTTGAAAGGATCAGAGAAAATGGATGCTTCCCTAACAGAGAAGGAGAAGACAGTGATGATCGAGAAAGCCCACAGTGCCATTATGTTGAGCCTTGGTGATAAGGTTCTCCGACAGGTCTCGAAGAAGAAGACGACAACATGTGTGTGAAGTAAACTCGTAGGGTTGTACATGACTAAATCCTTGGTAAATCGTTTGTATCTGAAGAAGGTTTTGCATTCATTCAAGATGAGTGGAGATAGAGTCTTGACGGAGCAGTTGAATACGTTCAACGGGATGATTCTTGATTTGGAGAATATCGAGGTCAGTATTAACGATGAAGATCAAACGTTGTTATTGTTGTGCTCTTTGCCTAAGTCTCATGCTCATTTTAAAAAAAAACCTCTTGTATGGAAAAGATTCACTGACCTTTGAAAAAGTTTATTCAGTCTTGTACTTTAAGGATTTGAACGAATGAAAGGAGCACATGCCATCGTCTGTTGGTGAAGGTTTGTCCGTTAAAGGGAAATTCTTGAGAAAAAAAAAGTAGGTTTGAGAACAAGAAGGGTAAAGGTCAACAAAAATCTTATGGTGATGATGCTTTTGGAATTAGGTGTTACCATTGTAAGAAGGAGGATCACACAAGACAGGTGTGTCTTGAACCCCTAAGTAATCATGAAGGTAAAAATAATGGCAACGCAACTATTATGCAAGATGATTTTGAATCATCTGATGTTCTTGTAGTTTTAAGCAGCGACTCTAGCAAGGAGTAGATTATGGATTCAGGCTGCACTTAGCACATGACTCCAAACAAATATGTGTTTGAGGAATTATGTGATCAAGATGGTTAATCACTACTGCTGGAAAACAACAAAGCCTGCAAAATTACAAGAATTGGATATGTGAGATTCAAGCTCCATGATGAGTCAATAAAGTTATTGACTAGTGTCAGGTATGTACTTGACCTTAAGAGAGGATACATGTTTAAATGAGAGCAAGGTATCCTAAAAGTCATGAAGGGGTCGAAGAAAGTGTCGAGAGGCGTGAAGAAATAAGACTTGTATACCCTTGAGGCTGAAGTTATAAGTGAATCAACAGATTTTGCCTCCATGAAGCCTGTGTCGAAGACAGAACTGTGGATCATGAGATTGGGCCATGTCAGTGAAATGGGTCTTGTTGAATTGGGAAAACAGAATCTACTGGTGTAACACCCCTATTTTTTGAGTTATTATTTTAGTTGAATTATTTGTATTTTTATTTAATTATTATGTGCGATCATTGAATTGATTTGGGTGATAGGGGTGTGTGACCTCGAGATAAGGATGTATGAGTAATTAGAGATTGGTAGAAATGGACTAGAATTAATAGGAATTATTTTAGTAATTATAATAATAATATTTTACTTAAGTTTTAATTAATTAAATGGAAAATAGAGAATTTGGGACTGAATTAAGAATTATGAGAAATAGAAGGGAGAAAGGAGTGAGGGTGTCGATAAGTGATATGTGAGTTTATAATTTTAATTAGATTACCCTAATTATATAAACTAAGAGATAACCTACTTTTAAGGATTTTCCCTTTCATTCAAGACTGACGACTCAATTATAACATCCTTGAAATCACTGAAGGAATTAAATTTCATTCCAAGCTTAAACTCATAGTCCCTCCCTAGTTGCTCCTTCATAAACTTTTCATACTTTCGAGTTTTTCTTCTTCAGATGCATCTGGATATGAACTACCCAACTCATCACCCAAGTATTGATTTTCTTCCTCATCCCTTCTTTCACCATCCCTTCTTTCTTTATCCCTTCTTTCATTGTCCCTTGTCCCTTGTTGACCTCTTTTCCTTATCCCTTATTTCATAATCCTTTGGTTTAATTTCTTTGGCTATCCTTGCAGGTGCAACAACAATAACATTACCCTATTTTGCAGGATATTTCTTTATGGGTGACTTAGAGGCACATATCTTAAACATGTATGAATGACCATTAACTTCATATATTGTTGCACCTTTTTGGGGCTTGTCTAATTCAAATACCTCAAAATCATCATCCATTATAGTCGTTCTTTCATCATATGTATCATCAAACCTAACTCTCAATGCTTTATCATCACTTTCTTCATCACTTGATTCAGTTCCTATACTCATTTCAATGTAGTGAGGCTCAACAACCTTGACTTGGATGTCCTTCACATTATGCTTGACGTATAAGTGACCTTTCGTGTTCTCACCAACATCAAAACTAGCAACATCCAAAGCACGATCATCCCTGTTAACTTCAAAATAACATTCATTTATACCTTAAAGTTTGCTCAAAACCCTAAAATTATTTCTTTTATATCCCCAGTCAAGTACCAGTTTCAACACGTCAGAGACACCCCATTTTCACTATCTAAGTCATACACATGTATTTGTGTTAGTGCTTGAGGCACTTTTAGCGAGGAGAGAAAGAGAGAATAAGGAAATAAAGATTGTATTATTGAATTGAATGATAATTACTGAATTACAACGTGTCTATTTATATACACTTAAGTGACTTGAATACTAAGTAAAATAACAAACTAAGTAACAAACCCTAAACCCTAATTACCTTTGAGCTTGGGCCATACAACTTAACTTGGATTATATCTAATATCTAAATATACCCCCTATAATCCAAGTTGTCAGAACACATTGATCATTGTCGATCTGAACTATTCCTAATTTCTTTCTCAGTGTTGGGAACCTATCGATCTTCAATCCTTTGGTGAAAATTTTGGCCAATTATGCTTCACTTGAGCAATGCCTTACTTAAAGTTCACCTCGATTTACCTTCTCCCTTAAGAAGTGAAATCTAGCTTCTATGTGCTTACTTCTTCCATGAAAAATTGGATTCTTCGCAAGATTTATGGCTGACTTATTGTCGATTGGTAGTACAAAAGGTTTTTTCACTTCGACCTCACAACCAATGAGGTTGACGATTTGTATATCACACAACCTCCTGGGTTTGTAATTCAGGAGGAAGCAAGAAAAGTATACAAGTTACACAAAGCGCTTTATGGTCTCAAGCAGGCACCTAGGGCATGAAACAAGAAGATCAACTCATACTTAGTCAAATTGGGATTCGTCAAATGTAAATCTGAGTATGGTGTCTATGTTTAGGTCGTGGCATAAGATATAACAATCATTTGCTTATACATCAATAACTTACCAGTAACTATAAATAGCTTGAAGAACTTGTCAAAGTTCAAAGAGCTGATGAAGAAGGAATTTGAAATGTCGGATCTGGGAAAGTTGTCATGCTTCCTAGGCATGGAATTTCAAATGTCGAAGCAAGGTATGATGCTACATCAAAGAAATTGCGTCAAGGAGATACTCAAGAGATTCATGATGGATGATTCAACTCATTCATCTTCGCATATCGAATTAAATTTGAAGTTGGAGAAGCATGGAGAGGAAGACAAAGTCGATGAAACTTTATTTAAACAAATTGTCGGATCTCTGAGATATGTGTGCAACCGGCAACTTGATATATGTTTCTCGGTCAGATTAGTGAACAAATATATGAGTGAACCAAGGATGTCACACATGAAGGTTGTAAGAAGAATCCTGAGATACTTAAAAGGATCAACAAACTCTGGAATTTTATTTCAACGAGAATCTGAAAGCAAAGAAGTTATGGTTACTTGTTATTCAGATGTTGATTGGTGTGGAGATATGGAAGATCGAAGAAGCACTACTGGATATTTCTTTCAAGTATTTGGTGCACCAATCTCATGGTGCTCGAGAAAGAAACTTGTTGTGGCATTATCATCATGTGAGGCTGAATATATAGCATGATCATATGTTGTGTGTCAAGAAATTTGGATCAGATCTGTGCTGGAAGAAATCGAGGTCCAAGTGAAGAAACCTTTGATACTACAGATCAACAACAAGCCAACCATATATTTTGTTAAGAATCCAGTTTTGCATGGAATAAGTAAGCACATCAAAGCTAAATTTCACTTCTTAAAGGAGAAGGTGAATCGAGGTGAACTTAAAGTAAGGCATTCCTCAAGTGAAGCACAATTGACTGGAATTTTCACCAAAGGATTGAAGAATGACAGGTTCCTAATGTTGAGAACGAAATTAGGAATAGTTCAGACCAACAATGATTAATGTGTTTCAACAACTTGGATTATAGGGAGTATGTTGAGATATTAGATACAATCCAAGTTGAGTTGTATGTCCAAAGCTTCAACGGTTGGACTACTTATCACATTGCATATTTTGTAGATCTCATCTGCCTCACTACATGTACAAAGCCATAATAGAATTGGTTTATTTCCAACCCAGTTGGTACCCAGAAATAGAGGACAAAAAGTGAAAAAGTCAGCCATAATAACACCCATTGCCACATGTCAACTTTTGAGCTATAAAGGAAAGAATGAAGCAGGACTTCAGGGGGACGATACCACCGAGTGGAGACATACTCAGTATAGGGTGGTTGTGAGCTGATCTCCCGCACTAGGCCAAAATTAGAAACTTCGATAATATTCTTGGTGATAAGTAAGTTTTTAGGATTTAGATCACAATGAATGTATCCATGTTGGTGCATGTATGCAAGACCTTGGAAAACTAGAAAACACTAGTTTCTAACTTCATCCTCATAAAACATCTTTACCCTTTTTTCATAAGTTGTTAGAGGTTGCATTCCATGTACTCAAAAACAAGGTACAAAATGTCACATTCTCGAATAACTTCCTTCAGCTTCACAACATTTGAGTGGTTCATTTTTTGTAATGACTTCCATAAAGGGAATTATAAAATAAATATATGGACTGACATAAAGAAGAGTAAAATAAAACTTAGGAAACAACAATGGGACGTAATAATCTTCATTTAAAGTTCCAGTTAAAAATGACAATTTCACATCTAAGTGAAATGTCGACCAGCCCTGCTTACATGCCAAGGCTACCACTAGCTGAACAGTTTCCAATTTTGCGACAGATGTAAATACATCAGAGATAGTCGAGTTCTTCTCACTGAAGAAATCCTCTAGCTACCAATCTCGCCTTATGTCTTGTTATCTATCCATCAACATTATGCTTTAACTTGAACACCCACTTCACTTTGATAGCTTTTGTATGGGCTGGCAATTTGAGCAACTCCCATGTGTTGTTTCTTTCGATTTCTTGTAACTCCCCGACCATAGCAGACTTCCACTTCATATTGTTTAAAGCCTCGCTATATTTTATTAGTTCAACATATGCAAGTAAAGCAAAATGAACTAGTTCTCCATCTGTTGTGACTTCTCATCACCAACCACTTCATAGTCTTGAAGTCTTTCTAAACGAGCTCTAGTTCTTTAAGGTCTCTGGCTTATGCTAGCCATAACCTCTCGGATTTTGAATGTGTCGAGTATGTTAGCAACAACTTCGACTTCAACTGGAATATCGATAATATCTTCGACATTGTTACTTGCTTCGTTAAAATCATATCTCATTAATGGCTTGTTAATTGCATTACTAGAATTCCAATCCCAGGAAGAATTTTCATCAATCATAATATCTCGACTAATCATATTCTTCTAATTAATTGGATTTAACAACCTATATGCTCCAGTCTTATGATATCCTACCAGAATCATAGGTTCACTCTTGTCATCAAGCTTCCTTCTTCTTGCATCAGAAACATGCTTGTAACACGTAGAGCCAAACACCTTCAGATGACTCATTGATGGTCATTTTCCACTCCACACTTCTTCAGGGACCTTGTTCTTCCGCTTCTTAGTAGGGAACCTACTCAGTATATAAACAACTTCACCCCATAAGGACTTTGGCAAATTCTTCTACTTCAGCATGTATCTCGCCATGTCCAATATGGTCATGTTTCTTCTTTCTGCTATTCCATTATATTGAGGATTATAAGGAGTAGTTACCTCTTGATCAACACCATATTATGCACATAATGCTTCAAATATTTTGGATGTGTATTCACCACCTCCATATGTTTGCAACACCATGATCTTCTTTTCACTCTGGTTTTTGACAAGCATCTTGAATCTCTTAAATATTTCGAATACTTCATCCTTTTTCTTGATCACATAGATCTATAACTTTCTACTAAACTCACCGACAAATGAAACAAAATACACGTTTCCACCAATGGTATGCTCCTTAGAAAGACCACATACGTCTGAATGTACAATTTCGAGTATGCAGGAGGATCTCATTGGTATTGTCGAAATGAAAGACTTCCTAGATTGCTTTCCGACTAGACAACCTTCACATAGTTTATTGGGCATCTCAAGACTTGGTATACAAATTACAACATCTTGAGTGATCAATTGATTGAGTGACCTAAAATTCAGATGTCCAAACCTCAGATGCCGTAACCAACTATTTTTATGGTCGAAAATTGTTTTCAGACATTGTACCTCAATTGAACTAATCATGGTCTTAAATTTTATATTCTTCGACAAAGGAGATTTTAAGACCAATTTATTTTGGATGTATAAAAGTACTAAGGCTCTATCTTTCATAACCATTGAGAACCCCTTTTCGACCAGTTGTCCAACACTTGCAGATTGCACTTCATTCCAGGGACATATAGTTGTAGCACCTCAAATTTGCACCTCCCACATGTACATTCATTTCATTTTTAGGTCATTAGCATTGCATAGCATGTTACATCTCATCAGTCAAGACTGGTCAGGAGATTCAACTGTGCAAGGAAGCAAGAGCATTTTCCATGAGATCAAAGCCCTAGGGTGGTTCCAATGAGCTTACATGACCCAAGGATCATTTTGAAGCAACTTGGCCAAGTGTTGAAGGCTCAGAATTCATCAAGGCATGTGCAAGTCATCTGAGGCCCATAGAAGTCAATAGAAGTCAACTGCAAAGTCAACTATGGATTTGGAGGTGGGAAGTGGTTAGAGATGATTCATTCATGTTCAAACAAGTCTCATTTGACATTTCAAACATCAACATTGAAGAATTTGAAGTCAGGTCAAGACTTTCCAAAAATAGCAAGTGACCTGTAATTTGAACTTTCCAAAAATGGAAAGGTTTTAGACCAACTTCAACTCAAGATTACATCATCAAGAAAGCTTCAAATGAAATTTTGTCCAACATGAAAGTTGAATATCTTTCTCTCCCATTTCCAAAAAGTCCAAGATCATGAATTTCTCATGTGTGGTTGAGGAGATATGATCCAATCATGGCAAAGTGTGTTTTAAAATTCAAATGGGCATAACTTTTGAACCAAAGCTCCAAAATGAGTGGTTCTTTTTGCATTTTGATCCTTATAACATGTAATTTCCAAGCATAGCATTACATGACATAAATTTCCTTTGCATGGGCATGTGCTTATTCATGAAGATTTGTGAAGAAAATTGCATAAAGTCATTTTGGTTGACCATGAGCATACAAAACCAATTCAAAAGCTTGCATGGGCATTAATTAAGTGGTTTAGGGCCAGATTCGTGCACTGTTCACGTGGCTTTCCTTGCATGGGAGGTGAAAATACCAATTAGTGAATACACTTCATAACTTGCTAATCCCATTTGCATTTGGCCTAAACAGGTTTTAAACATGATTAGTATGAAGTATATATGGTTAAGCATAACTGTTTTGGTCATTAGCAAGCTTTTCAGATCTGAATCTCAAGAATCACCAAAATTTTCTCTCAAACTTTTTTTCAATTTCTTCACACAAGAACACTTTCTATGGATTGATTCATGCTCATGAGGTGTTTCTGAGCAAATTTGGACGTGGAATCAAGGCAAATCGTGGCATATTGAGCTAGATTCAAAGCTTGAAGCATCCATGGAGCTTGCAATTTGAGCTGGATTCGTGCATACTGGAACCTCCAATTCATCACCAATCACTTCAATAGGCATTGCGGAGGAAATTTGAGCCGTAACTGAGCTTGGAAGCACACGATTCCAACTTCTGTTCTTCAAGAGGTCAGGATTTGACCTCTCTAATTTTGAAATTCATTAGTATATTCATGAAGATCTTTCGTTGGTGAGCATTTTGATACAAAGTTTGAGTGAAATGGTGCTGTATTGATGACGTTATGCTCAATTGAAAGTTTGATGCAATTTTTTCTTTTCTTCGATCCGAGCATGTGTTGTTGTTTTTGCATGATTTGTTTATGGATCTTGAATGTACGTGGAATGATGTTTCGAATGGCATAATTTTTGTCAATTTCTGGACGCTTTGTGAATTTTCTGGAAATTCAGATGAAGATCATCATGATCTTCATCTTCAACCTATGAACATCCTGCGTTTCCAGTATTGGCTAGGGTTTTGTTACCATTTTGCTACGAAACTTTGAATTAGCTACGAAAATCCTGGAATTCTGGAAACGCGCTTGTGTTTAGGGCTTTAGGACGAAAACGTCACCGTTTTGGTGAGCGCGCCAAGTTCAAATAGGCGCCTGGTTCGAATCCGGCTGAATGAACATTTTCAAATGCCTTGCCATTTTCCTTTTCCCTCCACATTATTCCATGTTTGGCTCATTTCACTTTCAAATTTTTCATGAACTTCCAAAAATCATTATAAATTGAAAAATGCACCAATTTGATCCCAATTTTTTGCTATGTGCTCCTTATCCTGTCTACTTTTTTATGATCATAAATTGCAAAATTGTGCCTGGCTTAAAAAATGATTTTTCCTAGGGTGATTGAACATGTATCTATTTATGCTATTGCTTTGTTCCTTTCATTCTAAAATGCTTGTCTCTTATCCAATGATTCTGAAATTTTATGTATGGATTCTAGACATGTTGATGAACATTTTGGATTTGGTTTGATATTTTTCCCATGCACCAATTCTGTTTTATGCTCATGCTAACTTGGTGTGACAATTTGTGTCACACATATGATTGTCTGAATTGTTCAATGTGATTGCCATGCCAAATGATGTCCAAGGCTCCTGATTTTTTGTATGATGATCATGATATATGTCTTGTGTACTCATGAATTTTGCCAAGATTATTTGAGTCATTTTGGATTTGATGTGCATTTTTCTTCTTGATGTCTCAAATGTGACTAGCTTTTGCATACCTTGCCATGTTTTGCTCATGAAATGAATATGCTTAATGATCTTGGTGTAAGACTTTTTGAGACTTATTCTTGATTGGATGAAGTTGCTTCATGTTAAGTTTGAGGTTCTGTTTTGACTTTTTTCTCCATCTTTGACCCTAGGCTTTGACCTAGTGGTTTGTGGCTTACATGTGGGCTTTGATTTCAGGTTTAAACATCCAAGTCCATAGTTGATGATGCTTCCTCATTTGAGCATTGATGTTTGCTCTTGATTATTAACACTTGTGTGTTTTGTAGGTTGATGCTAACTCATTTGAGTTTGCCTTGTGGCTTGCACATTGTGAACATTGTTTGTCTGTTTGTTATTGCCTATTGATTGTTTGTCTGTACAGTTGAACTGATTGGTTTAGATTTTTTCACAGGTACCTAAGTTGCTTTAAGTTCATTTGAACTTGCTTTGCTAGCTTGGTTGCTTAACCACTGAGGTATAATTCTTCTGACTTCATGTAGTCTGGAAGACCTGTCCTGTTATGTGGGCAGGCACCTGTCTGAAGTCCTCCTTAAGAGGCAATGCATGTGATTGTTTATCTTTGTGCCTTGTACATACAAAGACCTCCTAAGTGAAGAGGCATTGGCAGATACAAGGGATATGCAATCCATCCCCTGCTATTCAGTGTGTCCTTCACCTTGCTCACACACCATGTGTTGATGCATTGTGAATAAGAACCCAAGATCATGTTGTGTCAGTCATCTGTGGAGAAGAGTTCCTACATTCTGAACTCCCACACCTTCTATTTGAGTCAAGCTCTCCTAGGCCAGGGATAAGAGCTGTGAGGTCTTACCCTCACTTCCCATTTCATCTGCTTCACCCTAACTCTCAATGTTAGGGTTAAAAGCTAACCACACCCTTTTCCAGTTGGCTTGTTTGTCGAGGTTGATTTGACCCCTTGACTAAAGCCTAGCCTTGTGTGAGCCACTTGTTTGTATATAGTGTGTGTGTTTGCTTTTGTGTTTGATGACTGTGTTGTTTAGGATAGCTTGCTCCATGTGCAAGTTAGATAGAAACCTCAACATAGGGATCGTATGCATGACAACTTCTAGGCTCGAGTCGTAGTCTCCCTAGTAGTTTGTGTCTCCCTTTGTCTCTGGGTAGGATAGAAGTTCTTTCCCTGCATAGGGGAACTATGTTGCCCTGATCCTCATACCAGATGAGGTACGTAGGCAGGAGATGAGCTGATCTCTCCGGGCGCCCTTTTTCTTTTTCAACCCCTTTGTGTGTGTTAGGAGTCTGACATAAGTCCAGCGATTGGCAGTTGGTTTCCTGTGTCTTGTTTGTTCGTTGGAGTCTGACGTAAGTCCAGTGATTGGCAGTTGGTTTCCTGTGTGTGTTTGTTGGTTCGGAGTCTGATGTAAGTCCAGCGATTGGCATTCGGTTTCCATGTTTTCCTATTTGTGTGGAGTCTGACGTAAGTCCAGCGATTGGCAGTCGGTTTCCTGTTTGTGTTTGTGTTTTGTTTGGCGTGCGTTAGCCGAGCTACGAGTGATCTGATTCTTTCTCTGGTTACAGAAGATACGTATGCATAGGATGTGACATCCTAGCAAGCATGTTTCCCCTGTTCCCGAACTACGTCGACTCTGATGTTTGTGTCTGACAGGCTACGTAGGCCCAGGATGCGATATCCTGCTGAGTCCCGTTTCTTTTGTCTTTCTGTGTTTCCTTCCAGCCTTGTGCAGTGTTTGAGCAGTTTCGAGCAACCTTTCTTCTATTCTTTCTGAGCGTGGATCCCGTCGAGTACGACGGATGCGTAGGGGTGCTAATACCTTCCCTTCGCATAACTGACTCCCGATCCCATCAATCTCTGGTCGCGAGACCATGTCTTTTCCAGGTTTACTTCGAGCGTTTCCTTTCCCTCTTTGGGATAAATAACGCACGGTGGCGGATTTGTTGTTTCGTTTTTCCCGCCGGTTTTTCGCGTAATGCGACAATAGTACATCTATAATAAAGGCTTTTGCTTCATTACTCATTTGAATAACTATGTTTCCAATACCTTCAGGTTGTAACAGGCTATTATCTACAAGTTTAATCTTCATCTTCTTTGACTCATTGAAATCTACTAACCATAATTTTCGACCAGTCGTGTGATTCGAGCAGCCTGAGTCGAGGAACCAGATATTGGATTCGACATTGTCATATGCAATTGTAGCCATAACCACCATATCATCAGAATCATCTGAATTTTGACGTGCAAGGTTTGCTCCTTCGTCCTTGCCTTTGGTCGATCCCTTCTCTTTCCAGTACCAACAATGCTTGGCCAAGTGACCCTATTTTTCACAGTTATAGCATTGCACACCTTTTTTTTATCTTCTTTGCCTTTTTTAAAGGAATTTCTTTCTCCTCTTTTCAAGGATTCAGAAGCTCTATCATCGACCTTATTCTTGTGAGGATTTGACCAATACTTCTTGCATTGAGTATTGTCGAATTTTCCTGTGAACTTGTTGGAACCACCATTCTTCTTTCATGACTGAGCCTATAGTGCTTGTATCGAGTCTTGAACTCATTTCCTTTCGACAATCCTAATATCATACGCCTCCAACGAACTAACCAAATCTTCCAATTTTAGGGTTTCAAGATTGTTGGGTTCTTGAATAGCTACGATAACGTGATCAAAGCGAGAGGTCAATGTACACATTACCTTCTCAATTATCATCTTATCAGTTAGGGTTTCACCATAACCCTTCATGAGATGGACGTGTTTCTTCACCTTCGACACATAGTCTGCAATCTTTTCGTCTTCTCCCATCGACAATAGTTTATATTGTCTTGGCAAAGTTTGCAACTTGATAACCTTGACTTTCTCGCCTCCTTTGTAGTACTTGACAAGAATATACCATTCCTCTTTTGTCGATTCAGCATGAGTGATTCTGTCTAAATTAGCCTCATCAATCGTTGATTGGATATAAAACGCCGCCTTGCAATCCTTCTTCTTGGCATCCTTGTGAACGACTCTTTGTGTGTTGGTTGCATCTTCACAAATCGCAGAAACACCATTAGCAACCACTTCTAGGGTTTCATGAAAGCCAAATAGAGATTGCATATGTTTTCTCCATCGAAGCCAATTCTTGCCATCAAGAGTTGGAAGGGAGTTTGGTAAATTTTTGTTACCATTCATCTTTGCAGCAATTGATCAACAACAACCCATGATCCTGGACACGATCTATGACGTGTGATTCTTGAAAACACGATCAAGAATCTAACCGGAGCTCTAGATACCAATTTGTTAGTGCTTAAGGCACTTTTAGTGAGAAGAGAAAGAGAGAATAAGGAAATAAGGACTATATTATTAAATTGAACGGTAATGACTGAATTACAAAGTGTTTATTATATACACCTAAGTGACTTGAATACTAAGTAAAATAACAAACGCAAAGGTTGCAAATTGACAACCTTGACTTTCTCGCCTCCTTCGTAGTACTTGATTAGAATATCCCATGCCTCCTTGGTCGATTCAGCATGAGAGATTATGTAAAAATTAGCCGCGTCAACCGCCGATTGCATGTAAAATACCATCTTGTAATCCTTCTTCTTGGCATCCTTCTGAGCGATTATCTGTGTGTCGGTTGCATCTTCATCAATCGCAAAAACACCATTAGTAACCACTTCTAGGGTTTCATGAAAGCCAAATAGAGATTGCATCTGTTTTCTCCATCGAAGAAAATTCTTGTCGTCAAAAGTTGGAAGTGTTGGTGTAAGCCCTAGAGGCGAATACTTTTGGTACTTGTATCGAATTACTTATTAATAATAAAAGGATTTTTATTTATTATGTTTGTTTAATAAAGTCCCTAGAATAGCTATTTCATTTAATGTATCAAGTGTGACTTAATCATGAGATCCCATTAAACATAAAGACATTATTCTTAAAGTATCTGTAGTCGAGCTTTATTGTGAAATGGGATAATATTAAAGCATTAAGACTATTATGTATATAGACTGATGATCACATCTCATGGATCATGGATAAGGAGTTATCAAGTCTTAAACATAGGTATGAATATTAAGAGTAATACTTACACTGGATTGACCCGCTATAAGAATACTATATAGAATGTTATGCAAAGTGTCATAAGTTATTCTCATGGTGATAATGGTGTATACCACCCTTCGACCTGAAACCACTATGGACCCTAGATGTAGAGTCGAGTGCCTTATTGATGATCAAACATTGTCCGTAACTGGATGACCATAAAGACATTTGATGGGTACTCCATGAAGCATGCTGAGGGACATGAGTGACTTAGATGGAATTCGCCCATCCTGCATAACAGGATAAATGTCTACGGGCCCAATATTCAACTGGACAAGGATAACACGGTCTATGCCTTGTGTTCAATATAGACATAAGGGAAAAAGGGTAATTGTACACATAAGTATTATCACAAAAGGATTTTCCAGATCACATGACATTTTCGTGTCTTGGGTAGCAGTGATGTGTTGTTAGACACTGCTCACTGTTTATTATGTTAAATACGTGATTTAATATAATTGTCAATGTCGCGAAAACCTACAGGGTCATACACAAAAGGACGGATTGATGAGAGATAGAGTAACTAAGGAACACCATAAGGTACAGTGTACTTTAGTGAATTGTAGAACATTGTAAGGTACGGTATACTTAAGTAGAATACGAAATATGGTAAGGTACCATGCGCTTAAGTGATTTTAACATATTATAAGATATGGGCCACATACACTTAAGTGGGATTTTTAGCTTGCAGCCCACACAAGTGGTTCTATAAATAGAACCCTTGTGCAGAAGCATGTGTGCAGTTGTAATTTTCTCTCTCTCTCTCTCTCTCTCTCTCTCTCTCTCTATCTATCTATCTATCTCTCTCTCTCTCTCTCTCTCTCTCTCTCTCTCTCTCTCTCTCTCTCTCTCTCTCTCTCTCTCTCTCTCTCTCTCTCTCTCTCTCACCGAAAGCCTTCATTCATAGCAGCTAGCACTTGGATTGAAGGAATCCGTTCATGTGGACTGAGTAGAGGCATTGTCACCATTCAACGTTTATGATCGCTCTGTAGATCTGCATCAAAGGTTTCAATCGCCATAAGAGGTAACGATTCTATCACTGATCATGCCCATTCGTAAGGATCACTAAAGGAGAAATCTTTAAATTCTGATGCGTTTTGGATCGCTCTTCTCCTTCAGTGGTATCAGAGCCACTTACGAAACCATGCATCTGATAGCTGTTTATTTTATGTATTTTCTATATTAATACGATTAAAAGATGGAATCAATCAAGGAATAAACGAGTAAATAAATTTGGCATCATGTGTGTACGATTTGGATGATTGATGTTGACTATGCTTCAAAATCCGATGTTAGTATGGTGAAGTAGCGATACATCGATCGTCCATAGGTTATGCAATTGAGATCAATCAAGTTATATGTATGATATAAGTAATCCTGATGCAAAATACGGTATATATGATATACTGTTTCTGTTTCTTTCATTCAAACACATAATGGTTATTTTCCTTTGAGCCATCAATGGTCATTTGCTTCTTGATCCGAAATTAGTATGGTGAAGCAATGACGTGTTGATCAATCATATTGAATTAACAAGGTCTGAAATTGGTGCATTAGGGTTCATGACAACACAAGGGTTGTGATGTCAAACAGTTATGGGATTAGGATTGTGACTGCGCAAGAGTTGTGCTTTAAAGTATCAAGTGTTGATGCGATTAATGAAGTTGATTTCAAATGAATTGTTCATTAAAATTTTGCGTCGGGGCGCTGCCCATAACAACCCTGCAAGGGGATGCTGCCCCCTTGACCCCCATCCGCTGATCGGTCAGCGGAACCCCCGGCTAACTCTGCGTAGTGTGATCGGTCGCCGAAATTTAATTTGGTTTTAATTAATTAACAGAATTTAAATTAATAATAATAATGTGTTTATTATTATTGTCTTGTGGTGATCTGTTATGACCTTAGTTTTCCTTTATTTTGTTTTGGGATTTTAAAATACGACCTGCGTGTCGTGCCTCTATTTTAATCTCTTAATGTAACTTTGTTTCTCATCTCATTCCCTCGTATGTAAAATGAGTTTCGTTCATGTAATGTAATATTATGAAGAAAGAGAAGAATACAATATCAAAGGAGGACAACCTTGAAGATCTTGCTTGGAGAAGCTTAGATCGTTATTAGGTTAGCTTAGGTTCTCTCGTTGGCTTGGGAGAACAATTGCGCTAGGGGCCATAACTGTTTCATTATGTATGTTGAGGCATGTGAATGTATGTTGATGCATGTGAGAGACAATTTATATGATAAATAAGCCGGTGAGATCAGAATAATTGCAAATTCTCTCAAATTAAATATTAAGTTTATACTTTCCAAGTTTTAGCATTCATCAAGACTAGTATTGAATAATGTAGGTTTCGCCTACGCAAGGTGCATATTCTATATTAGTAAGGTGCGATGGGATAATTGTAATATCCAATTGCTAAAACAATGGGTCACACTTAACTAAACAAATTATAATAAGATTATATATGTTTAGAGGCAAGAGTTGGAAATGATCCATGTGATGGATTGGAATAAGGAGTTATTCACCCAACTAAAATATTCGAGAGTTGTATTAGATACAATTGGAAAGAGTTCCTACCTAAATAACCTAGTTTTGTGTAATCCGTCTAGGCGGACTTAAAACAAAGTGAAATATGGAGCTCGACCCACTAGAAAATCTTCCAACGAGATTTTCCGAATCAAATGGTGAGGGTCATTTGTTTTGAGTAAAATAGTGGGAGCATATTTAATTAAAGGCCTAATTAAATATGTTATTGATACTTATATTTTCATTATTTTCATGTAGATTACCATGACAACAAACACCTCTAACAACATTTTGCGATAAATCCTTGACAAATAAAAATTATCCGGGACAAATTTCCTGGATTGGCACCGAAATCTGAGGATTATCCTCAAACATGATAGAAAGTTGTATGTCTTGGAGAAACCTGTTCCTGAAGAGGAACCTCCTAGTTCTGCACCTAAGGCAGAAAGAGATGCTTATAAGAAGCATGCCGATGATGTCAATGAAACTGCTTGTCCCATGCTAGCTACCATGAACTCAGAGTTGCAAAAGCAACATGAGAACATGGCAGCGTTCGATATGATCGAACACCTGAAGATGCTCTATCAAGAGCAAGAAAGGCATGAAAGGTTTGAAGTTTCAAAAGCCATTTTTCAAGGCAAGTTAGCCGAGGGAGCCCCTGTAGGTCCCCATGTGCTCAAGATGATTGGGTGTATGGAGAACCTTGAGAGGTTGGGTTTTCCCCTCAGAAATGAACTTGCGACTGATTTGATCTTGCAATCGTTGCCAGATAGATTCAGTCAGTTTGTCCTTAATTTCAATATGAATGATATGGACAAATCTCTTTCTGAACTGCTAGCCATGTTAAGAACTGCTGAGCAGAATCTGAAGTCAAAAGGGAAGTCCATTCTGATGTTCGGAAATGGAAAGAGACAGAACAAAAGATCCACCAAGTAGGGTGATAAAGGGAAAAGCAAGAAAGTTGCCAAACCCAAACCCACTGCTCATGCTTTGAAGCCTATTGGAGGAATAACAAAGGAAGGCAATTGCTTCAATTGCGGTAAGACCAGACACTGGAAGAGAAACTACCCAAAGTACCTGGAAGATAAGAAGAATGAAGTAGAAACTTCAACTTCAGGTATTTTTGTTATTGAAATTAATTTATCTACTTCTTCATCATGGGTATTAGATACTGGATGCGGTTCTCACATTTGTACAAATGTGCAAGGGCTAAAAAGGAGTAGAGATTTGGCAAAAGGTGAAGTTAACCTACGAGTTGGAAATGGAGCAAAGGTTGCTGCTTTAACCGTGGTAACTTATGTATTGACTTTACCTAGTGGTTTAATAATTCAGTTAGAGAACTGTTATTATGTACCTGCAATTAGCAGGAATATTATTTTTGTTTCTTGTTTAGACAAGTTTGGTTTTTCATTTATAATAAAGAACATTTGTTGCTCCATTTATTTGAATGATATATTCTATGCTACTACACAAATGAACAATGGACTATATGTCCTTGATCTTGAAATGCCTATTTATAACATTAATACGAAAAGGATGAAACCTAATGAGTTAAATCCAACTTACCTTTGGCATTGTCGATTAGGCCACATAAATGAGAAACGCATTTCCAAACTCCATAAAGATGGACTCTTGGACTCTTTTGATTATGAATCATATGAGACATGCATATATTGTTTAATTAGAAAGATGATAAAGTCTCCATTCACAGGAAAAGGTGAAAGAGCTAATGATCTTTTGGCCCTCATACATACTGATGTATGTGGACCACTGAACATACCAGCCAAAAGAGGTTTTCAGTACTTCATCATATTTACTGATGATTTCAGTAGATATGGTTATGTGTATTTAATGAAACACAAATCAGAGTCCTTTGAAAAGTTCAAAGAATTTAAGAATGAAGTACAAAACCAACTAGGTAAGAATATTAAAACTCTTCGATCAGATCGAGGTGGTGAGTATTTAAGCCTAGAGTTTGATGACCATCTGAAAGAGTGTGGGATCCTATCCCAACTTACTCCTCCTGGAACACCCCAATGGAACGGTGTATCTGAGAGAAGAAATCGAACCATATTAGACATGGTCCGATCCATGACGAGTCACGCCGATCTTCCAAACTCCTTTTGGGGACATGCACTATTGACAGCAGCTTACACACTTAACCGTGTTCCATCCAAAAAGGTTGAGAAGACACCATATGAGATATGGAGTGGTAAGAAACCACATATGTCTTACATGAAGATTTGGGGTTGCGAAGTTTATGTGAAACGACAAATTTCAACTAAGCTTGAGCCCAAATCTGACAAATGCTTATTTGTGGGGTATCCTAAAGAAACAAGAGGGTATTACTTCTACAATCCTTCTGAGGGCAAAGTGTTTGTCGCTCGAACTGGAGTTTTCCTAAAAAAGGATTTTATTTCCAAAGGACTCAGTGGGAGGAAAGTAGAGCTTGAAGAAATTCAATAATCACAAAGCATTGATACACCTATGGAGGAATTAGAGCAGGAAACACAAGTAGTTGTGGAAGAGCACCCTGCTCAAGTAGAACAAGACCAACGTAGGTCAAGCAGGATACGTCACCTACCTGAAAGATATGGATATCTCATAACTGATCAAGGTGATGTATTACTCATGGATCAAGATGAGCCTGTGACCTACCAAGAGGCCATAACTGGTCCCAAGTCTGAGAAGTGGCTAGAAGCCATGAAATTTGAAATGGATTCCATGTATATAAACCAAGTTTGGACCTTGGTAGAGCCTCCTGTAGGATTTAACCCTATAGGATGCAAGTGGGTCTTTAAAAATAAGATTGACATGGATGGTAAGGTACATACCTATAAGGCAAGACTGGTTGCAAAAGGATATAAACAAATTCATGGGGTTGACTATGATGAAACCTTTTCACAAGTTGCAATGCTTAAATCTGTTCGGTTTACTTGTTATCGCTGCATATCATGATTATGAAATATGGAAGATGGATGTCAAAAATTATTTCCTTAATGGGAATCTTCTTGAGGATGTGTACATGACATAGCCTGAAGGATTTGACATACCAGAAGAAGCCCAAAAGATATGTAAGTTACAAACATCAGTCTATGGATTGAAGCAAGCTTCCAGAAGCTGGAATCTTCGTTTTAATGAGCCTTGTGTCTACAAGAAGGTTAGTGGGAATGTGATCGTCTTCCTGGTATTATATGTAGGTGATATATTACTCATTGGAAACGATGTCCCTACCCTACAACAAGTAAAGTCTTGGTTGGGGAAATGCTTTTCTACGAAGGACCTAGGTGAAACAACCTATATATTAGGAATCAGGATCTATAGAGATAGATCACAAAAACTGTTTGGCCTGAGTCAGAGTACATACATAGACAAAGTGCTGAGACGCTTTAATATGCATGATTCCAAGAAAGGATTCATACCTATGCAACATGGCATGTGTCTATCGAAAACACAATCCCCTTCAACTAAGGAAGAAAGGGATCACATGAATAAGATTCCATATGCATCTACAATAGGATCTATCATGTATGCCATGTTATGTACTCGACCATATGTCTCGTATGCTTTAAGTGCAACGAGTAGGTACCAATCTGATCCCGGTGATGCTCATTGGGTAGCTGTCAAGAATATCCTTAAGTATTTGAGAAGGACTAAGGACTCATTCTTGATATATGGAGGTCAGGAAGAGCTTGCTGTAATTGGATACACCGACGCTAGCTTCCAGACAAATAAGGATGACTTTAGATCGCAATCTGGTTATGTGTTTTGCTTAAACGGTGGCGTTGTGAGCTGGAAAAGTTCATATCAAGATACAATTGCTGATTCTACAACTGAGGCCAAGTATGTAAGTTGTAAATGCGCCTAAGAGGGGGGGGGGGGTGAATTAGGTGGTTAAAACTTCTTCGATCTTGTTTCCGGTTTTTGGTTATTTTTCGTTTAAGTGCGGAAAAATAAATTGCGGAAAGTAAAAAGACAACGGAATTTATAGTGGTTCCCTTCACAATCCGAAGGTACATCCACTCCCCTTTCGACTCGAAAGAGATTTCACTATAGTTAGAATTATTGTACAGCCTACTCACACCAATGGTGATGCTTACTATCTAACCTAAAGGTAATCAAGTGTATGAAGAACAATCCTCTTCAACACTAACCCTTGTGTCCAACAATCCTGGATCACAAGTCAAACAGAAATAAATCTTTTTGATGATTTGAATAAAGTGTAATATTATCAATCTTCTCTTGATTGATCTTCTCCTTAGATGAATAATTCACTCAATGAATAATATATAAGTGTTCAACAAAAATGGAATGAGATGAAAATTTGGTTATGAACACTTTTATGAAATATTGAAAAATATGAAAGAGTGATTATCTTAAGTTTTTATGAAAGTTCTTGGAGGTGAATTTTCATTTTAAAAATTCAAGAATTTATATTGACAAAACACCTTTTCAAAGAGGTATAATTTTCTTCATAAAAATTGATGAAAAGGTATAAGTTTTTGAAAATCATTTTTCACTGAAACGAACAGTGTTAACCGGTTAACCAAATGGGTTAACCGGTTAACGCGTATAACATTAACACGGAAGTTCAAAAAACAGGGCCGTTAACCGGTTAACCCATATGGTTAACCGGTTAACACTGTTGAAATGCAGAAAAATACTTTAAGAAAAAATGTAACTTTCATTTCAACATGTTAAAAATTTGTTAGGTTAAATATGGAAATGCAAATCATGATTGTTGAACACTTGTATACTAATCTAAAAGTGAATTAGATATACCTTAGAAGTGAATCAACAAACTTGCAAAAGGTTGACTTGAAAAAGAAGCTTGAGTCAAATGTTGCTTATGCATATGTAGCTTGATCACTTTGATGCTTGAATTCTCTTGAAGCTCTTCTCTTTTTGCATTGATACATGTTGTCTTCATCAAAATTCTTTTTGGATTGAAGCTTGCTTCTATAATCTCCCCCTTTTTGATGATGACAACCAACTTGAGATAGATGCTTGAGAGTGAAGTTTCTCTAAATTGATTCTCCCCCTAAGTTCAAGAACTCCCCCTAAATGAGAGGCATAACCCAAAAAAAAATATGTATAGAGAAACCATTAGAGAAACAAGTCTTCTCCCCCTTTGGCATTAGCAAAAAGGAAGAAACTTATGAAAGAGAAAAGCATACAAGCATACGCGCATTATGTGATCATTTAATAAACACTCAAGCACATATGATGACAGAAATATAATTGGATTAATTGAAAAGTGTACGGTAAACATAATCATCATAATCATAATCTAGAACTAAAAACAGAACAACACATAACAATAACACAGATAATAAGTTTTGATTTCGAAGGCTTCACCTTCATCATCTTCCACGGGAAGGTTGTGAGAACTCAACACAAGGTTTCGAAGGCTTTTGATAGCGCGGGTGGTTTCACGGTGTTGGCTCATCATGGTGGTATATAGGAACTCGTTTGTAATGCCACCCTCCGGGATAGGGAAGTTTGAAGAAGAAGACCCGTCATCATATTTGTAAGATCCGTCGTTGCTTTGAACAATACCGGTATTTTTCATAATAGTAACGTTGTTGATCTCATTGGCGGTTGTGGTCATAGCAATGAACGGTTCTCTTCCGATTTCCATATCTGTTAATTCCAAAATCCTTGAAATAAGACGACCATACGGCAACCTAGTCTTGAGGGAGAGTTGTTGTTTGAGATGATACATCATAGTAGGAAGCCAATTAATTCTGATCTTGTTCTTTACAGCAAATAGAACCTGCATCTCCAAGTCATTGATTTGTGCAAGATTTGAATCCTTTGGCAGCAAAACATGGCAGATAACATAATGTAGCATTCGATCATCAACAGACAAGTTCTTCGCATAACAAAGTATGCGAGAAGTACGCTGTCCCGACACAACAGCAGCCCTTGGAAATCTACAGATAGAGTAATAATATTCCATTTTATCATATTGAGCCCATTTTCCATCAACATGGTTAACACCTTTCCGAAGAAAAAATCCCGAATAGGGAATCCTAAGAGACGCAGCCATCGAACTTAGGTCTGTCTCAATTTCACAATCTCTCACAGTGGCAAACAACATATGTTGATCATCATCATTCAGATTCAAGGTGAAATGGTTCAGAAAAGATTTTACCAAGTCAGTATAAATTTTGCCATTATCAGTGATAAACTCATGCAACCCTTGATATTTCAACAGCTCAGGGAAGGTGAAAGTAATAGGTGTGAAGGATCTGAGGTTCACATACTTACCCTTGAGAAGATGTCTGACTCTGACTTTGAAATCCATTCTTCTCTTCTTTGTTGTTTCCATTTTCATCTCTTCCTCTTCACTGCTAGATGCTGACACAGGAGCCTTTCCCATTCTTGGAGGAGCCATGGAAGAAGATGGAGATTCTAGGGTTTTGAGAGGGATTTTCGGAATATGGATTTTGAGAGTTAACAAGAGGATATGGTTGAGTGGAGTTTAATGGGACTTTAATGACACTCAAGAAGATTGAAAGTTGGAGAAGTAAGATGAGGGTGTTTATGGTGAGTAAATGTATAAGGAGTAGGAGTTATGAGGTGTAGGTGAAGAGTAAAGCTCATGCACCAAACATAAACACGCATACAAGGATGAAGGTACAATTAAAACAGAACTTGTTACCACCAAAAGGATGATAATAATTCACGACGCTTTAAATGATAACCATCACCAAAAGGATGAAGGTAAGAACAAAACGTTAAAACTTGTCATCACCAAAAGGGTGATAATAAGTCAACGATCACCATCACCAAAAGGATGAAGGTAAAGTTAACAACAAAAATTGTTATCACCAAAAGGATGATAATAAGAAACACAACTCAAACAATCACCATCACCAAAAGGATGAAGGTACAATTAAACAACCAAACTTGTTACCACCAAAAGGATGATAATAAGTCAACAACTCAAATGATCACCATCACCAAAAGGATGAAGGTAAAATCAAAAGCAAAACTTGTTACCACCAAAAGGATGATAATAAGCCAAAACAATCACCATCACCAAAAGGATGAGGGTAAAATTAAAACAGAACTCAAACGATCACCATCACCAAAAGGATGAAGGTAAGATCAACAACAGAACTTGTTACCACCGAAAGGATGATAATAAGTCAATAACCTCAATGGTCACCATCACCAAAAGGATGAAGGTAAGAACTAATAACAAAACTTGTTATCACCAAAAGGACGATAATAATTCAATAACCTTAAATATCACTGACACCAAAAGGATGACAGTAAGATCAAACAAACAGAACTTGTTATCACCAAAAGGATGATAATAAGGACAGAACTTCGAAACTTGTTATCACCAAAAGGATGATAATAAGCCGAAACAAACTTAATGATCGCCATCACCAAAAGGATGAGGGTAAGATCAAAACAAAACCCGTTATCACCAAAAGGATGATACTGAGTCCACAATTCAAATGGTTACCGTCACCAAAAGGATGAAGGTAGGATTAAACAACAAAACTCGTTACCACTAAAAGGATGATAATAAGTCGATAACTTTTACTGATCACCGTCACCAAAAGGATGATGGTAGGATCGAACAACAAAACTTGCTATCACCAAAAGGATGATAATAAGTCGACATTCACCATCACCAAAAGGATGAAGGTACTACAAACAACAGAACTCGTTATCACCAAAAGGATGATAATGAATCAACAATCACCATCACCAAAAGGATGAAGGTGAGATCGTAACTTCGAAACTTGTTACCACCAAAAGGATGATAATAAGTTATAATAACTTCAAGGGTTAAATACACTTTTCCCCCCTGTAATGTTAGCGAGTTTAGGATTACCCCCCTGTAAAAATATTTTTTGTAAACCCCCCCTTATGTTATGTAGATTCCTTCATAGAACCCCCTAATATCCAGGTGGCATGGAATCTAATAAGAGGTCCTACACCTGGCATATTTTTAATTTTGTTAAAGTGATTATGTGTCATTTTACACTTTTTAATTTCAAATACCCCCTTAGAAAATTAGGGTTCTGAACATAGCAGGGAAGACGAAGACGAAATTTCCAGGGGAAGACGAAGACGAAGAAGAAGAATGCAGGGAACGAAGCAAACGAGAAAGACGACCGCAGTGAAGACGAAGATGAAGACAACCTCAGCGAATACGAAGAAGCGATCCAGCTCAGTGAAGACGAGCTCAGTGAAGTGTCCAAAGTCCGAGGTTAGTAAAAATTTGAAGTTCATCAATGTCGTAGGGTAAAATTTTGAAATCAACAATCTTTGACATGTGGGTATAATATATTGACAGGATTCACAACACTTTAGTGTTACACTCCACCATGGGGGTGAATTTTACAGGGTTTTTGAAGAAGAAATTATATACAGAGGGGGTACGGATACGACAGTTAATGGGATACATGTTTCAAATTGGAACATGGATAACATTGAGAAGTTGTTGAGTAGGTTAGGGTATAAGGCTGATTGTGTTAGGGTATGGACAAAAGTTTTAGAAATTCAAGATGGTTTTTTCTGATTAGGAAAGATGATGATGCTGTTGATGATTTTGCTCTATACTTTAGTGCAATGAATGTGAAAGGAGATTTGTATGTTGAACATAGTACTGGGAACATGGACCCTGCTGATAGGGAACCTAAATGTGTGAATGATGATGACCACCCCCCTGATAATGGAATTGATGGGTTAGATGAGGAGAAGGTAGAGGGGTTAGATGACAGTGAAGATGAAAGAGCTACTGCTTACTTTGATGGTTTTGAAGGAATAGATGTTACTAAGCCTATTAGGGAGGAGCCCAATAACAGTATGGAGGAGCCCAATAAGAGTATGGATTCAGATGATGTATACTATAGTGATGAGTTGAATAGTTCTGACCCAGATGATTCTTGTGATGAAGAAAGGCCCAAGTATGCTAGGTTTAGGAAAGAGCATCTAAACAAAGACTTTATATTCAAGTGGGGTATGGAATTCAACACACTTGATGACTTTAGGGCAGCTATCCGTGAGTGGTCAGTGCTTAATGGGAGGGAAATTTCTTTTGTGAAAAATGAGGGAGATAGGGTAAGGGTGGTGTGTAAGCATAAATGTGGGGTTTTAGTCTTATGCTCTAAGGTGGGCCACAAGGAGACTTTTGCTATAAAAACACTTGTACATAAGCACACATGTGCTAGGGTTTTGAACAACAAGTCTGCTAGCTCAAAGTGGGTGGCCAAGCATGTGGTAAAGAGGATGCAAACTTCTGATACAGTCAGGATAAGAGACATCATCCAAGATATGAGGCAAACATATTCAGTGGGTATTACTGTTGCAAAAGCATGGAGGGCTAAGCTAATTGCCAAGAAGATAATTGAAGGTGATGCTGACAATCAGTATGCTTCCATATGGAGGTATGCAGAAGAACTAAGAAGGGTAAACCATGGCAACACTGTGAAGATAAATGTAGAAAGACCTAGTCCATCCATACAACCAAGGTTTGGGTCATTTTATTTCTGTTTTGATGGCTGTAAGAAAGGCTTTATTCATGGATGCAGACCATTTGTGGGGGTTGATGGATGTCACTTAAAGACCAAGTATGGTGGACAGTTACTTATTGCTGTAGGCAGGGATGCTAATGATCAATACTTCCCTTTGGCATTTGGTGTGGTTGAAAATGAAACAAAGGAGAGTTGGAGATGGTTTATACAACTACTAATGGAGGACATTGGTCAGGATAGAAGATATGTATTTATCTCTGATCAACAGAAGGTATGTATTTAACTCTATCTTTCTGTTGCAAATTATTCTATTCTCTAAATGTTGAAAAAATTTCTATTTTGTATCAGGGACTTGTGGCTGTATTTGAAGAATTGTCTGATACTATTGAGCATAGATTATGTCTTAGGCACTTGTATGCTAATTTCAAGAAAAGGTTTGGTGGAGGAGCCCTTATTAGAGATTTAATGATGGGAGCTGCTAAAGCCACATACTATCAGGCATGGGTCCAAAAGATGAATGAATTGAAGAATGCAGATCCCAATGCTTGGACTTGGTTGATGGCTGTTCCTACCAAAAGCTGGTGTAAGCATGCCTTTTCTTTTTACCCTAAATGTGATACATTGATGAATAATATCTCAGAGTCTTTTAATGCTACCATTCTAGCTGCTAGGGACAAACCTATACTCACAATGTGTGAGTGGATAAGAAAATATCTGATGAATAGGTTATCCACCTCTGCAAGTAAACTAGAAAATTGGCCACATAAGGTGATGCCAATACCTAGGAGAAGGTTAGATAATGAGGTGTTCAATAGTGGTCATTGGTTGCCAACATGGTCAATTGCTGAGACTTTTCAGGTTACACATAGTTACAACACACATGAATTTATTGTTGACATTGCTAAAAGGTCATGTAGTTGTAATTTTTGGGAATTAGTAGGAATTCCATGTAGGCATGCTGTAGCTGCTCTGAGTTATAGAAAGCAAAACCCTGATGAATTTGTTGATGCTTGTTACACAAGAGAAAAGTTTGCACTATGTTATGGATTTTCAGTAAGTCCAATCAATGGTCAAGATATGTAGCCAGAAGTTGAGATGGAACCACCTCTACCACCTGCATATAAAAATGGTCCTGGTAGACCTAAGAAGATTAGGATAAGAGAAAGTGGAGAGGATGGTGCAAGGAATAGAAGATCTGGTGTTGCATATAAGTGCACCAAATGTGATAATTTTGGTCACAATGCTATGACTTGTAAGGCTACCACTCAGGATCCCAATGCACTTAAAAGAAAGGTAATTCATTGTGATATACATTTTATCTTACATTCTACATTCTGTCTTACATTCTTCATTGTGATATGCATTGTGATGACAACCATACATTGTGTCTTACATTGTAGAGAAAACCTAAAAAAGGACATGTGCCAACTGCAACTGATATGCCAACTGCAAATGATATGCCAACTGCATCTGATATGCCTGCCCCAACTGCAACTGATATGACTGTTCCAACAAATGTGCCTGTTCCAACTGATCCACAGCCTCCAACTGATATGCCTGTTCCAACTATTATGAGTCAAACAGGATCTAGTGTGGCTGCCTCAATCACAAAACAATCCAGAAAAAGGGTTGAAAAAAAACCTATCATCAAAAGAAGGCAAAGTGAGAGGATCAAGTTGAGTTGGTTTAAAAGACCCATAACAGGTGAAGGAATATCTAGTGACAAACCAATTACCCTACCAGAAAATGAAGACATACCCACTTCAAAATGAGGGACTGATTATTATGTTTCTGCTATGTATTTTGTAATCCTTTTGGAAAACTCTTTTGTAATGCCAACTGATCTTTGAAGACATGTATTTTGTAATCCTTTTGTAACAAACATATGCACTTACTGTGATGATCAATTCTAATGTATCAGTTTAACATTATTGGTGTGTATTGTCTATAAAACACAATGGCTAGTCTGTCACATTTTTTTCTTGTTTTTCATAAACCATGAATTCTGCAGAGAGCCATGGCTAGTCTGTGCACTAATCTTACAACAAAACCATGAATTCTGCAGGACCTAAAGAAAAAGCCAAAGTATTTAATTACATTCACCTTGAATTCTGCACTGAAAAAGTTTAAGAGATAGACTATATTAATATATTTCAATTTATTTATATGTTTACTATGTCATATTTTCTTTAGAATTACTGACTATAAAATTGTTCTGTAGTTTTCTGATGATTTTGCAATTTTGCTCTTTCATTATGATATAACTTTTTTCTGTCATTATTGGTAGATTGAATGCTGAAAGTTTAATCAAATAATGATGCTGCACTGACAGTTTAAGATTGATGAACAGATTACATTTCATTGATGAACACATTACAAGTTCAACATTACATTGCTGAAAAACACTAATGACATAACAATTACATGACAGACTCATTAGACTAACTTAACCATAGCTGCTATCAACATCCATGACAGACCAATTACAAACATTAACCATAAATTTTTCCTCTTTTCCATTGCAATCTTTTTCTTCAGTTTTTCTAACTTGTTAAGCTTTCCGACTCTGCAATCTATCTCCTCAACAATCTCTTTAGAAAATTCAATCAAATAAGCCTTGTTGACTTCACATTGGCGGCATCCGGACGGATTGGTTTCTTTCACTGCAAACTCACTGACCAAATCATCCCACAAAAATAAACCGCACCCATTCTGCAATTTGAGACAAACACCACCAACAATTAATTTCGAAATCAAACTCAAAATAATAAAATGCTTCAAAATTGCTCACCATATAATTCCTGCATTTCCAAAATTTGCGACCGGGGTTTTCAATTGACTTGGAGACCAACAACTTCATGGTTTCATTGCATCCACATCTTGGTAAGCCGTTTCCAACTTCACTCGTGGAAGATGCCTTGCTGCCACCCATAACCCAGATGAAGGGGACACGGACGAAGATGAAGAGAGGGATGGATTTGGGGTAGGGATGGATTTCACGAAGAGAGAGAGGGATGGATTTGGGATAGGGATGGATTTCACGAAGAGAGAGAGGGATGGATTTGGAACCCTAATTTCTAGTTTATGCCATGCTGGAGACCTAATGAAGATTCACATGTGAAAATAAAAAAATTAAAAAGCCACGTCTGAAATAAAAAACCAAGATTCCATGCCACCTGGATATTAGGGGGTTCTATGAAGGAATCTACATAACATAAGGGGGGTATTGAAAAAATAACTTTACCAGGGGGGTAACCCTAAACTCGCTAACATTACAGGGGGGTAAAGTGTATTTAACCCTAACTTCAAATATTGCTGACACCAAAAGGATGACAGTTGGGTTGGACTTTTCAAATGTCACAATCACCAAAAGGATGATAGCTTAAACCAAACTCCATAATCTCTATCACCAAAAGGATGATATTTAGATTGAACTGGACGTCATCACCAAAAGGATGATGTTTGAACATAACAACAGAGATTATCATCAACAAAAGGATGATGGTTGAACCAAAATGACAAGGATCCTTATCACCATAAGGATCGCCGACACCAAAAGGATGACGGTAAGCTGTAATATTTGAGAGGTCACCATTCACCAAAAGGATGAAGGTTGAGACAAAACTTCAAGGATCGTTGGCACCAAAAGGATGACAATAAGATCAAACAACAAAACTTATTACCATCAAAAGGATGACACCAGCGATCCATAATCCATAAATAGGGAGACTAAGACTCGAGCCTAATAGTTGTCATGCAATCCATAATCCCTAAGTTGAGGTCTCTAATCAGAACCTAACTCACACAGGAAGCAAGTCAGCTCAAAAACATCGACACCCGCGAACAAGTATCACACACTATATCCACACAAGAGGCCCAAACAATGGGTAGGCTTTAGTCAAGAGGGGTCATATCAACCTCGACAAACAAGCCAAACTGTAAGGGTAAACATGAGCTCTTAACCACTAACATTGAGAGTTAGGGTGAGCAGATCAAAATGATGATGAGGATGAGACTTCATGCTCTTAACCCTGGCCAGGGTGAGCTCAATGACAAAGAAAGCGTGGGGATCCAGAAAGAGGGACCCTATTCCACTTGACAGACTCTATACAAAGATCTTGGGTACATGTTCTAGAGCATCAGCACGTAGTGCGAGCATAAAGAATGACTCACTGAATAACAGGGGATTGATTGCTAATCCCTTCTATCTGTCAATTGCCTCTTCACTTAGGAGGACTTATCAAGTAACATGCCTCACTTGGAGGTCTTTGGCACAAATGTAAACAAACACAAACAGAGCCTCTTAAGGAGGACTTCAGCCAAAATGCCTGCCAAAAAGGTGACAGGACTTCCAGACTACATGGAGTAAGAAAGGCAACTACCTAATTGGTGTATCAACCACAATCCAAAGCTTAAGCAAAAGCAAAGCTAGCAAGTAACTAATGTACCTGTACAAAAGCTTAAACAGTTAATATCTCAATCAGAAAACCAACAGACAAACAGTGGAACTTTCCAATATTTACAACTCAATGAACAATGCTCAAGCACTCAAGTGAACTCATGAGCATCAATTAGAACCTACAAAACAGCAAGAGTTAGTACTCAAAGTCATTTGTATCTCACAAAGTGAGATCAAACCAACCATCAAAGCTAAATGTCCAAACCTGAAACACAAAGAACAATTAGTTTATGTACAAAACACTAGTGCAAAGACTAGGTCTAAAACCAAACCAAATGATCAAAACAGAAGTCAATATTTTGCACAAAGCACACTTAAACATGTCATAAAATGTCCTCAAAAGGACCAACATCAATTCAAAAAGCAAATGGCTCAAATGATCAATGTAAAGCAAAGGCAAGCAAAGGTGCACAAAATGGACATCCAAATTAGAAAATCCAAATCAAAATAGAACTGCATCCAATGGCCTTGAAATGTTTTATGAACGTTACCCATATTATGAACAAGTAATGTGCAAAAAATCAAATCCAGAAGAGTTCAAATGATAGGTGAACAAAAATGCACAAATGCAACATCCAAAATGTGACACAAATTGTCACACTACATCATGATGTGTCAAAAACAGTGATAGCATATGATAAAAATTCCAAACCAAGGCTCAAAAATCATATCACATGTGAAGATCAAGCATACAAAAATTGGGATCAATTGGATTAACAAGGAAGATTTCACAAAGCATTGATCATAACATGTCCAATTAACACAATGTCCAATCAAAAATTCACAATTAAAAAACCAGACACAAACAAATCATGAAATTGACACTATAAAAAACTAGAAATCAAAACAAGATTATTAAAAAAAATTGGACTCAATTTGAAGCATTTTTCAATTTTTTATGATTTTTCAAAGTTGAAGAAATAAAAATGAAATAATATGAAATAATGGAGGGAAAACAAAATTTGAATAAAATCAGCAGACACATTCACCAGGAATCGAACTCATGCACAAAGGAATGAGAATTCAAATTTAATTCAGAAAATGCAAACGCCATGTATCGAACACACGCATGCATGGCAATGAGAATTCAACTAAAATTCAGAAACATTCATGGCCAGGTATCGAACTCACGCACGCCAGGTCCAGAAGTGCCTATGAAACGCATCGTTTCATTAAGTTGCGTGGCAGCCACATCACAAGGTCATCACGCAGGCACAGTCAAATGAATGTGGACCAAACAAACACACCCGCTAGCAGCACGACAGCAGGCCACGCAACACACGAACCCTAACATAAACCAGACGCCGGAACAGTAGTTCCGGTCGTCTTCTCCGACCAATCCCACGGCGGAGCTTCACGATTTTTTCCAGAAATCGCAAAACGATACATCATTCGAAAGCTCTTTCCATGCACAGTCCAAATATCACAATCATTTCATCTAATTCCTCCTAACATGCACGGATCAAAGCAAAACATTTTGGATCTCAAAACTTTAATTCAACAAATCAAACTCATTTTTCATCCATTTTCAATTCTAATTATATCTACATAACCTACTCAACAAGATCTACATGATCATGTACATAAAATAGCAAAATATGAGAATCGATTTTCAACTTACTTGAGATGGTAGTTACTGTACACGCGTGTTCAAGCTCTCTCCAGCTCCAGATCAACTTCCTGGACCTTGCTTTGAAGCTTTGTGCACAAAGAATTGCTTGAAACCACTTGGATCTAGCTTAATTTCAGAATTCCATCTTCATGAAAGTGTCCTTGAACAACACGATTTTAGGCTCAATTATCCAATCCAGATGATGATTCTTGCTCAGTGAATGATAATGAACAAGATTATGCAAGGATTTTGATGACTTGTGTGAAGAAAATTGAAAATTGAAGTGAGAGAATTTTTGGAGGGAAATTGAGATTTTGGATCTGAAAAGTTAGTTATTAGCAAATACAGTTAGGGTTTGCTATTTATATGATGTGTTAATCACAATGCTAATCCACTTAGGCCTTGGTTAATCATGATTAGTGAATTATGAAGTAATGTGCAAAATTGCAAGTGAGCTTAGCATGGCCAATCCACACGTGAACAGTGCCCATGCAAGCTTCACCTTCACTTAAAACCAACCAATAAACATATTGGAAGTGGTATTTTGCTTATATCTTGAACCAAATTTGAATTATCAAAATTCCCTCCAAAATGCACATGTATGAACAAGTGATCATATGAACTTCTTCCATGCACACTTTGTGATCATTTGCCCATAACTTCTCAACCAATCATCAGATGGACATGAAATAGGACTTTTTGGAAATGGGAGAGAAAGATCTACAACTTTCATGTTCACCAAAAATCCATTTGAAGCTTCTTTTATGTATAAGTCAAGTTGAATGTGGACCAGAAACTTGCCATTTTTGGAAACTTTCAATTACAGGTCACTTTCCATTTTTGGAAACTTTTGCCATGACTTCAAAATCTTCAAGATAGATGTTTGAAATGACACATGGACCTCTTTTAAACATGATTGAGGTGTCTCAACTCATTTCCCCACCTCATAGCCCTCAGTTGACTGCATAGTTGACTTGTTGGGTCCTCAGATGTTCTTGAAATGCCCTGATCAGCTTGAGCCTCTACCACTTGGGGAAATTGCTCAAAAATGAAATCCTAGCTCATGTAAGCTCTTCATAACAATCATGTGATCCTCATCCCAATAAAATACCTCATCTCCTTGAGCAACCCTGGTTGGAAGAATGACATTGATTAGGGTTGACCAGAGGTCAAAACCCTAATCCAAAGGAACTTGAGAATGCACTCTAAAACCCTTAATGATGATAGAACCATGATAATGGTAATATATCCTTGCAAACCAGATGATACTCAAGACCTTTGAAGAATCAAGAAACCCTAATTGAAGTGCAAACCCTCAGATGGTTGATCACCAATCCACAGAAACCCTCAGGCTTGAATCATGTAACTTCCCCATCTTCTGAAAAGACATTGGAGGATGACCTTCTCAATTCTCATGAGATGAAAAATGTAATTCCTAATGTCCTAAAACATGAAATGCAATGTATCAAACTAGTTTCAAGAAGAGGAGGGCAAATTTTGAGGTGTTACAGGTGTGTCGAAGAGTAGATCGTGGAAGCGGTGGCGGTGGTTTGAAGGAGTTGGTTGTAACGGCGAGGTGGTTTTGACGGTGGATGGTGGGTTTGCGATGAAGACGATTGATGGCGAAGGTGAACGGAAGCGCGGTGGCTTTGTGGTTATTGTCGAAAAGGTGAAGCGGCGAGGTTAGGGTTGGAACGGTAAAGGCGGATGAAGGCGTGGTGGAGGTTGTGCGAATGGATTCTGGCGGTGCGGTGAAGGAGAATGATGGAAATGGTGGGTTTATGGTGACGGGTTTGTGTGGAAGGTTGGGTTGAGTGATGAAGACGATGAGAGGGAGTGAAGGAGGAAGAAGAGATTTTATTTGTTTTATCTTTTCTTTAAGAGTGTGTAGTAGTGAGTTGTTATTGTGGGTGGGATTTGTGAGGTAAGGAGAGTGAGAGGACGCGTGAGGTAGTGGAGAGAGAGTGGCGTTGGGAAGTTAAATGAATGGGAGTGGGATGAAGAAAAAATGTGAGTGTGAGGAGATATAACAGAAAAGGGACGCGTGGAGGGAAAGTGAAGAGAGACGTTGAAGAGAGTGAAAAATGAGTGGGGCGCGTGGGAGATTGGAGAGAGAGGGGAAATATGAGCTGTCTATTTACAAGAAGAAAAAGAATCCAATGCTGATTAAATACATCTATTTGCCAATAATTTTTATTATCTAATATTAAAAATTAGTTTAAAAAATCTTAAACAGTAATTTAACTAATTAATAATAAAAACTCTAATTTGGATTTTAGACAAAGAAATGAAAGGATTAATTACAAATAGAAGTCGGATGTAAATTTGTTCGAAAAATTAAATCAGGCACACTAAAATGATCAGCACAAAATATACTTATTGAAAAAATACGGCGTTTTCTCAAATTCTGAAATAAATTTGCACCGGTTGAAAGGCTCCGGCGGGTCAAAATATAACCGAAACAGCCGCTGCTGATTTTGCATGTTCTTGAGAAACGATTTAACCAATTTGTTTGTATTTTCAATAAAATTATTCTGACTGATATTTTAGGTATTATTCATGATGAAATGCATGTCATGCTGTGCGTATGATGCAAAAATAAAAAATGAAATCAATTCTATGAAAATTTAAATATGCCCAGACAAAATTGGGGTATGACACAACCTACCTTACAACATTTGTGAAAAGGGCTCCCTTAGAGTACTAAGGATGTTTTGGGTGCTTAAAACCTTCCCATTGCATAACCAACCCCCTTACCCAGATCTCTGACATTTTTATTAGTTTTTGATTTGATAAAACTTCTCGGTTTTTGTTCACTTTCTAACCTTTCCTTTGGATAAATAGAAGTGCGGTGGCGACTCGAATTGTATGATTTACTTTTGATTTAGCCAATAAATCTAAAGGTAACGAATACCCCGCTACACCAACCAAATCTCCATCGTATCTCAACATTTCCCTCTCTATTTCCTTGAAGTCAGTCATTGTGTCACATTTATATCCATAATTTGATGAATTCCGTTTTTTCTTATTTCTACCTTTTACAATTGTGTGGAAAAATGAATATTCCTATCTCCAATTTGCAGCCATGTTATTTTTACCTTCTGCATCAGTAAGTTTTCTTCCTCATCAGTTGCTTGAAAACACATATCAGTCAACTTCTTTACTTCCCTAATCAGATTCTAATTAAACCCATCACTTGCTAGGTTTTGTTAAGCAACTGTGAGCTTTGTTCGATACTCCTCAATCTTCTTCGCACCTGTAGACACCTGTCTATTCAAGCCCCTAAGGAAAGTTTACAATTGTTTAAGTTTTCTCCAAAGAATATACATCGGTTTACCAATCTCCTCAGTCTTCTAATTACTTTTAACCATCTCCAAAAGTCCATGTTTTCAGCCACAATGTTCATAAATTTGAAATGACGTTGATATCTATGTGTTTTACTAGTTGCATCCCCCTGTATCTTTACTCTGAGCGGAGCATGATCTGAAATGTGAGCATTAAGAATATCAACAACACACTCCTCACCGGTCGTATACCAATCCTTGTTACAAATCATTATATCGATTTGAGAGTAAATCACCTTATCCGCATGCTTGTTTGTCAACGTAAAGTGAGTGCCACAGGTATCTTATTCAAACAAACTAGTTGTATTCATCATTTCTTCAAGATCTTCATATTCATTGTTTTGCACCATATTACCTCTAATTTTATCATTCACATTAAGGACATTGTTGTAATCACCTATGACCATCCACGGGTCCTTGATATTAATTGCCAAGTTCTTAATATCCTTCGAAAGGTTCATGCGATTCATTAACTGGTTTTGAGCATACACAATAGTCATCCAACAAACACAATGCCTTGTTTTATTTAGAATTTCACAATGCAAAAACTAATCCAAGCACACATGTTTAATCAACTCCATACTATCATTTTTCCACATAATCCAAATTCGACCATTTGGGTGATCATCATAGTTATCAAACCATTTCCAGTTACTACCAAAAACATGTCTCATCTTATGTGCATTATTTCTCTTTACTTGAGTCTCCAAAAGAGCTACACAAGACACATTCAAAGTTTTGAGATGGGCCCCAATCTCAATATATCTTGCCTTTTTATTTAGACCCTTAATGTTCCAAGCAAGAATCATGAAGGTAAATAGTCTTCATCTACCTCATAGAATTTCAAAACCATTCTTATAGCCAACACTAATGTTATTTGATGTCTTGAATTTGTTAACATCGGTTGCTACTCATTTTTATTTTATCTTGCTAATTGTGATTATCTTGATCCATTCTTGCTGTTTTTCTTCAATCTCATTGTTAGACTCTTTGTTTTCCTCTCTTGTTGGTTCTACCTGTAGCTGCACATGATTAGGTTTCACAATCCATTGTTGTTTGAGTTGTCTTTCATATTTCTTCTTTTGTTTCAGTGCACAATCATGCCCAACTTGGTTACGTTCTTGGCAATATCTTAGCTTCCATTCACACTCTAATGGTTGGCTGAATTCGTTTCCCCGTGGATCTCTAATTGTGATATGTACCTTCAATTTCATAGTAATGTTAACCTCAATTAGAACTCGTGCATATGATACTCTTAGTTTCTTCGTTGTGCATTCATCTGTCATCATCGATTTTCCAATACCACTAGCTATTTTCCCCAAACATCATTCTTCCTAGTAAATGAGAGGTAGTTGATGGAAGATAACCCAAATTGGAATCACTCTGACTGCATCTTCTTTGAAGGTAAAATCAGGTTTACGATATATTACGTAAGGTCCTCTCACTAGAAACGAATCCTTATCAGATTTTGACTTCAACCTAATGATGAAGTATCCTTCCTCATTGTAATATAATTCCGGTAGGGACACAAAATTCCAAGCATTCATCCTGAACTTCTTCACTGCATTCATCGTTAGCTCCCCTCCCAGTACATACATGATTAAAGAGTTTTCCCAGAATTTCAATTCCGATTGTATGTCCTGTTCTTCAATAGTAACCTCAATTTCTCCATCAACAACCTTTAGCGTTGTATACTCAATGCCAAGCCCACTTGTGTAGTCGATTACCCCGTATGACTTCTACCCATTGTTGATTTTACGATTTCTCCTCTTCAATTTCCTCATGTTCTTTTTCTTCAATTGATTCTAATATTGTCTTACTTGTGCCTTCTAGATGAGTGAAGATACTTCGTGGTTCAGATTGTGGTGTGAAAACTCTCACACTTACCGAAAGTGTTTGCACCACCGCATGTTTCCTTGGTCGGTCGCGCGCTCTTCCATCTCCCCAAATCACCATCGGTACAAAGATGAATGGTAACAAAAATTTACCAAACTCCCTTCCTGAAGGAGAAGAGCGATCCAAAACGCAGCGGAATTTTAAAATTTCTCCTTTAGTGATCCTTACGAATGGGCATGATCAGTGATAGAATCGTTACCTCTTGTGGCAATTGAAACCTTTGATGCAGATCTACGGAGCGATCACAAATGTTGAATGGTGAGAATGCCTCTACTTAGTCCACACGAACGAATTCCTTCAATCTCAGTGCTAGCTGCTACGAATGAAGGCTTTGAGAGAGAGAGAGAGAGAGAGAGAGAGAGAGAGAGAGAGAGAGGGAAACGAAATTACAACTGTACACATGCTTCTGCACAAGGGTTCTATTTATAGAACCACTTGTGTGGGCTACAAGCTAAAAATCCCACTTAAGTGTATGTGGCCCATATCTTATAATATGCCAAAATCACTTAAGCGCGTGGTACCTTACCATATTTCGTATTCTACTTAAGTAAACCATACCTTACAATGTTCTACAATTCACTTAAGTGCATCGTACCTTATGGTGTTCCTTAGTTACTCTATCTCTCATCAATATGTCCTTTTGTGTGTGACCCTGTAGGTTTTCGCGGCATTGGCAATTATATTAAATCACGTATTTAACATAATAAATAGTGAGCAGTATCTAGCAACACATCACTGCTATCAAAGACACGAAAATGTCATGTGATCTGACAAATCCTTTTGTGATAATACTTATGTTTACAATTACCCTTTTGCCCTTATGTCTATATTGAACACAAAGTATAGACCGTGTCATCCTTGTCCAGTTCAATATTGGGCCGTAGACATTTATCCTGATACACAGGATGGGCAAATTCTATCTAGGTCACTCATGTCCCTTAGCATGCTTCGTGGAGTACCCATCATTTGTCTTTATGATCATCAAGTTACGGACAATGTTTGATCAGCAATAAGGCACTCAACTTTACATCTAGGATCCATAGTGGTTTTAGGTCGAAGGGTGGTATACATCATTATCACCATGAGAATAACTTATGACACTTTGCATAACATTCTATATAGTATTCTTATAACGGGTCAATCCAGCGTAAATATTACTCTTAATATTCATACATATGTTTAAGACTTGATAACTCCTTATCCATGATCCATGAGATGTGATCATCAGTCTATATACATAATAGTCTTAATGCTTTAATGTTATCCTATTTCACAATAAAGCTCGACTACAGATACTTTAAGAATAGTGTCCTTATGTTTAATGGGATCTTATGATTAAGTCACACTTGATACATTAAACAGACTAGCTATTCTAGGGACTTTATTAAACAAACATAATAAAGAAAAATAATTTTATTATTAATAAATAATTCGATATAAGTACCAAAAGTATTGGCCTCTAGGGCTTACACCAACAATCTCCCACTAGCACTAGAGCCAATCTGGCATACCCCTAATGCCCGTAGATCTAGTATGGCCATCATGCTTCTGCTGCGCAAGAGGCTTTGTCAATGGGTCATCAATATTTTCAAGTGTAGGTACTCTACATATTTTCACATTTCCTCTATCTATTATCTCTCGAATGAGGTGATAACTCCTAAGTATGTGTTTGGATTGTTGGTGAGATCTAGGCTCCTTAGCTTGTGCGATAGCACCATTGTTATCACAATAGGGACCAATGGGATCCACAATGCTAGAAACTATGCAAAGTTCACTAATGAACTTTTTGATCCAAACAACTTCCTTTGCTGCACTTTAGGCAACATTATACTCTGTAGAAGCAAGCTTCAATCCAAAAAGAATTTTGATGAAGACAACATGTATCAATGCAAAAAGAGAAGAGCTTCAAGAGAATTCAAGCATCAAAGTGATCAAGCCACATATGCATAAGCAACATTTGACTCAAGCTTCTTTTTCAAGTCAACCTTTTGCAAGTTTGTTGATTCACTTCTAAGGTATATCTAATTCACTCTTAGATTAGTATACAAGTGTTCAACAATCATGATTTGCATTTCCATATTTAACCTAACAAATTTTTAACATGTTGAAATGAAAGTTACATTTTTTCTTAAAGTATTTTTCTGCATTTCAACAGTGTTAACCGGTTAACCATATGGGTTAACCGGTTAACGGCCCTGTTTTTTGAACTTCCTTGTTAACGTTATACGCGTTAACCGGTTAACCCATTTGGTTAAACGGTTAACACTGTTCGTTTCAGTGAAAAATGATTTTCAAAAACTTATACCTTTTCATCAATTTTTATGAAGAAAATTATACCTCTTTGAAAAGGTGTTTTGTCAATATAAATTCTTGAATTTTTAAAATGAAAATTCACCTCCAAGAACTTTCATAAAAACTTAAGATAATCACTCTGTCATATTTTTCAATATTTCATAAAAGTGTTCATAACCAAATTTTCATCTCATTCCATTTTTGTTGAACACTTATATATTATTCATTGAGTGAATTATTTATCTAAGGAGAAGATCAATCAAGAGAAGATTGATAATATTACACTTTATTCAAATCATCAAAAAGATTTATTTCTGTTTGACTTGTGATCCAGGATTGTTGGACACAAGGGTTAGTGTTGAAGAGGATTGTTCTTCATACACTTGATTACCTATAGGTTAGATAGTAAGCATCACCATTGGTGTGAGTAGGCTGTACAATAATTCTAACTATAGTGAAATATCTTTCGAGTCGAAAGGGGAGTTGATGTACCTTCGGATTGTGAAGGGAACCACTATAAATTCCGGTGTCTTTTTACTTTCCGCAATTTATTTTTCTGCACTTAAACGAAAAATAACCAAAAACCGGAAACAAGATCGAAGAAGTTTTAACCACCTAATTCACCCCCCCCCCCTCTTAGGCGCATTTACAACTTACAATTGGCATCAGAGCAAGTTATAGGTAACTTGTTCCTAGGTTTCCAGCATGGCTTCCGCAAGCATAAACCCGGTTTTCAAAGACGGTGGAAGTAGCAACAAGCCCCCACTCTTCTCCGGAGAATATTTCGATTTCTGGAAAATCAGAATGAAGGCACATCTTGAGGCCCAAGGGGAAGGTATATGGGAAGCAGTTGAAGAAAGTCCACACAAACTGGTGAATGTGGTGAATGGAGTTGGTACCCCAAAGTTGAAAAACACTTATGACGAAGATGATAGGAAAAAGATTCTGAATGAGAAGAAGGCAATCAACATACTCCAAAGCGCTCTTAGTATGGACGAGTTCTTTCGTATATCTCAATGTAAATCGGCAAAGGAGATTTGGGACACCTTGGTAGAAACACATGAAGGAACCACCGAAGTGAAGAGATCAAGGCTAAACACTCTAAGTCAAGAATATGAGATGTTCCGCATGCAGCCTGGTGAATCTATAGTTGCCTTACAAAAGAGATTCGTACATCTAACAAATAACTTGATTGCTCTTGGTAAAACCTTCACCAATGATGATCTCAACCTGAAAGTCCTAAGATCTTTGACAAGAGAATGGCAACCGAAAGTGACCGCTATTTCGGAAAAGAAGAGTCTCTCAACAATGACATCCGCGTCTCTATTTGGAAAACTTCAAGAACACGAATTGGAACTTGGAAGGCTCGAGAAGCACGAAAGTCAAGAAAAGAAGTCCAAGGGGATTGCCTTGAAGGTTGATTCAAAAAATGACAAAGATGATGAGACGTCCGAAGATGAGAACTTTATGCTTCTTGTGAAGAAGCTTGGTAAGTTTTTTAATAAAAATAAAAATTCCTCTTATCCTAAAAAGAATAAACATTTCAGGAAAAAGGAAGCATCCACATCAATGCAAGACGTCACTTGTTATGAATGTGGACAACAAGGTCACATAAAGCCGGATTGCCCAAAACTTACAAAGAAAGGAGGATTCAAAGGCAAGAAGGAATTCAAAAACAAAAAGGCTTATGTTGCTTGGGACGATAATGAGATCAGTTCATCTTCAGAATCGGAAAGCGATGAATGTGCGAACATGGCTCTTATGGCTTCACATCAATCCGATGAAGAAATCGATGAGGTTAGTAGCAATTTTTCAGTTTATGACAATGACGCATAAGATGTTATAGATGAACTCTTAAAAGAATGAAAGACCTTGTATAAAAATATTTCATCCCAAAAGAAACAAATTTCATCCTTAGAAGAAAAAAATATTGCTTTGGAAAAATATATTGAAAGTGAAAAACAAAAGTTGATGGATGAAAAACAAAGTCTTGTATGTAAGAACTATGAGTCTTTATCTTTTCAAATTGTTTAACTTAAAAGAGTTTTAGAAAGATATGAAAAAGGTCAAATTGGCTTGGAGGAAATTCTTAAGCACCAAAGGTATTCTAATGATAAAAGTGAATTAGGATATTCTAAGTTTTCCAAACCAAGCACAAATGAGACCATTTTTGTTAAAGCAAGTGAACAAGTTGTTAAAGAGAAAGTAAACAATTCTAAAAGTGTGCATCAAAGTCATAAAAAGAAAATGATTGCTAAGAAGAAGAATTATGTTCCTAGATATAGAAGTCATTTTCAACCTACTTGCTTTTATTGTGGAATCAAAGGCCACACACCTAATGCTTGTTATGTGCGAAACTTTAGCGTTCCAAAAGGGCATTATGTGTGGGTTAAAAAGGGTACTAACTACCAAGGACCCAAAGCAATTTGGGTACCTAACAAAACTTAATTTTGTTTTGTAGGTATGCTTGAAGACAACCTCGAATCAATGGTATCTTGATAGCGGTTGTTCAAAGCATATGACGGGCGATATCAACAAATTTTCACATCTATCTTTAAAGGCCAAAGGATATGTTTCATACGGTGATGACACTAAAGGAAAGATCCTTGGAGTAGGAACCATTGGAGCACCTCCTTTTACTATCATCGAAGATGTCCTTTATGTTGAAGGCCTAAAGCACAACCTACTTAGCATAAGTCAATTGTGTGACAAAGGGTTCCGAATCAACTTCACAAAGGATGAATGTGTGATAGAACATGAAGTCACCCATGACATTCTGCTAAAAGGTAAAAGGGTTAATAATATTTTTATGACTTCATTTGATGACTCTTCCTTGAAGGTAAAATGCTTAATGACGAACAACAACGAGGCTTGGCTATGGCATAAAAGATTCGCTCACATACACATGGAGCACATGAATAAGTTGGTAAAGCATGATCTAGTTGTTGGTCTTCCAAAGATTAAGTTCATCAAGGATAAGCTTTGTGATACATGTCAAAAGGGAAAGCAAACCAAGATAACTTTCAAATCCAAGAATGTTGTATCTTCATTGAGGCCACTTCAACTCTTGCACATGGATCTCTTCGGTCCATCAAGAACGAAAAGCTTCGGAGGTAATGTTTATGCTTTAGTGATTGTTGATGATTTCTCTAGATATACGTGGACATTGTTTCTTGTACAGAAAAGCGATGCTTTCAAGGCGTTCAAAAAGTATGTGAAACAAATTCAAAATGAGAAGTCTCTCACAATAACCTCCATAAGAAGTGACCACGGTGGAGAATTTTAAAACACATTCTTTGAAGAATTTTGCGAAGAGCACGGAATTTCCCACAACTTCTCCGCACCACGAACACCACAACAAAACGGTGTCGTAGAAAGAAAGAATAGATCTTTGGTGGAGCTCGCAAGAACAATGCTCAGTGACTCCAACCTTCCTAAATATTTTTGGGTGGACGCAGTTAGCACAACATGCTTTGTTAGCAATCGTGTCAACATTCGGCCGATTCTCAAAAAGACTCCGTATGAGCTTTTCAAAGGAAGGAAGCCTAATAGATCCTTCTTTCACGTCTTTGGGTGCAAATGTTTTGTCCTCGACAATGGAAAGGACAACCTTGGTAAGTTCGATGAGAAATCCGACGAAGGTATCTTCCTTGGCTACTCCCTATCTAGTAAGGCATTTAGAATTTTCAATAAAAGAACTCTTACTATTGAAGAATCAATGCATGTATCTTTTGATGAAACTAACCCCTCGAAAGAGGATAACATTATTGTTGATGATGATGATGATGATATAATAGATATGTCACAACAACAAAAGGAACTTTCAAATGTTCAACCAATACCACAAGGAGATGACTCACCAATCATTGAAGAACATCATGATCTACCGAAAGAATGGAAAACTCATAGAGATCACCCGATCGATAAAGTTATTGGTGATATTAGCCAAGGCGTTGCAACACGACTAAATCTCAAGGATGCTTGTCTCAACATGGATTTTGTATCTCAAATAGAACCAACCAAAGTCGATGAAGCCTTAAGCTACGATCAATGGATAGTAGCAATGCAAGAAGAACTCAACCAATTCGAAAGAAACCAAGTTTGGAGTCTTGTACCAAGACCGGACAACAAGCACATCATAGGAACAAGATGGGTTTTCAAGAACAAACTTGATGAGAATGGGATCATAGTTCGTAACAAAGCAAGATTGGTCGCACAAGGATACAACCAACAGGAAGGAATTGATTTTGATGAGACGTTCGCCCCGGTAGCAAGGTTAGAAGCAATTTGATTATTACTTGCTTATGCTTGTTCTATCAATTTTCAATTGTTTCAGATGGATGTCAAAAGCGCTTTCCTAAATGGCTATATCAATGAAGAAGTCTACGTCAAACAACCTCCGGGTTTTGAAGACTTCAAGAATCCCTCACATGTTTACAAGTTGAAGAAAGCACTATATGGCTTAAAGCAAGCACCGAGAGCGTGGTATGACTGTCTTAGCAACTTTTTATGTGAAAAGGGATTTGTAAAAGGGAAGGTTGACAAGACTTTGTTCATAAAGAAGATCAAGGGTAACACCTTATAGGCTCAAGTCTATGTCGACGACATCATCTTCGGCTCAACAAACAAAGATCTTTGCGAAGAATTTTCAATTATGATGCAAGGAGAATTCGAGATGTCCATGATGGGAAAATTGAACTATTTTCTTGGACTACAAATCAAGCAAACAAAGGATGGCATCTTCATCAACCAATCCAAGTATTGCAAGGAATTGCTGAAAAGATTCGATATGGATAGTTGCAAAGTGATGTACACTCCTATGGGATCTGGAACGTACGTTGATCAAGATGAATCCGGAGTTTCAATAGGTATTACAAAATATCGAGGTATGATTGGTTCATTACTATATTTGACGGCAAGCCGTCCTGACATTATGTTTAGTGTATGTTTGTGTGCACGCTTTCAAGCAAACCCGAAGGAATCGCATCTCACCGCCGTGAAGAGGATTATGAAATATCTCAAAGGAACAACGAATGTCAGACTATGGTATCCAAAAGGTAGTATATGCTCCTTGATTGGTTATTCTGACACTGACTATGCAGGATGTAAGACCGATAGGAAAAGCACAAGTGGTACTTGTCACATTCTCGGGAATGCACTAGTGTCGTGGGCATGCAAGAAGCAAGCATGTGTCGCACTTAGCACGGCCGAAGCAGAGTACATTGCAGTAGGCAGTTGTTGTGCACAGATTTTATGACTTAAGCAACAACTTCTTGATTTGGGTGTAGATCTCGGCTGCATTCCTCTTCGATGCGATAACACAAGTGCCATCAACATCACAAAGAACTCGGTCATGCATTCAAGGACGAAGCACATAGATATCCGGCATCATTTCCTTCGAGATCACGTGCTTAACGGAGATGTAGATGTTACGTTCGTGGATACACATAACCAACTTGCCGACATTTTCACAAAACCATTGGCTAAAGAGAAATTTTTCAAGATTCGGCGAGAACTTGGTATTCTCAATGAAGGTGACATCTAACCTTTTCTTAAAATTGCTTGTTATGTGGTATAGTTGCTTAAAATTTGTTTATTTTCATTTTTTATGTTATGCAATGCCAACATTTCTTTTTCGCCGTTTTTAGTTTTTCTTACTTTCCCATGTCTGAAAATTATCATTTTTAAAATATTTCTTGATCGAAAGTTGCGTATTGATATGTGCTAATACTTTGTAAAAAAATTTGTGAAAATCTTTTCCCAATTTTTCAAAACAGAACTGCTGTTTTTTATTATTTTTTTGAAATTTTCAGTCTGTTAACCGGTTAACGGAATAGGTTAACCGGTTAACGCATCCCAGAATGCAGTTCTGTTTGATTTTTGTCAAATTTTAATTTCGTTATCGTCGTATTTCTGGATTTTTTGTTTGTTTGTTTGTGATTGAAATGCGATCATGAGTAGCGGCAATGTATTTGGTGTGGCTGTTTATTCCGGATTCAATTTCGTGTCTGTTTAATTGCTTCTATTATATTTCATTTGAAGCATTATGCTGGAACTTGTTTGTATATATAGTTTAATCAATAGTTAAGGTTTATTTTAGAGTTTAAAAGGTACTGTAACGAATTCATGTTCATGCTAGAGATTCATCATAAGCTGCTAGAAGTTTTATTTCAAAATAGTTTGAATTAAACATTCCTTTGAAAAGTCCAGAATATTTGGTTATTACATGAAAGTTACCCCTATTTTTTAGCATAATTGAATGTCATGACTTCAAATGAGTGTGTGTTCGGGCCCAGCCCAATGTGATTTAGGTTTACATTACCTTTTAGTACCATTTTTACTATTAATTCTAATTATAGTATAATGTAAATACTACTTGATCCTATTGCAGTAATTATGTTTAATCAGATTTATTTTCACGGATTCGATATTTCATGTCGTTATGCCGCCCAAATGCCAATACATCAATAGTATATTTTTCACGGCGTTTGGATTTTCCAAATAACACCAATCATTGTTATCTCGCACAAACCGGTTTGAGCATACCGATTAAATTTGTGTAAATCGACATTATCACATATTTTCATTCTTTTAATTAAATTAGTCAATCAATTTAAATTTTGTCTAATTAATTAATTACTATTAATTAATTTTAATTAACATGATTATTTGAGCTTAAATAAATAATTTTGCTAATTAATTTTAATTAAGTTAATTAATTTTAATTAAGTTAATTAATTGATTCATTCAAATCTTAAGAAATTAATTTGGTTAATTAGAAATTTATTGATTTATTTCATTCCAATTCACCATCAATCCGAACCAATTTCAAAAAGCACAAACCACAATTCTCGATTCAAATGTCGAGCCCATTTTTCACACCTTTGTAGGTCGATTGCTTCTAGCATCGCCGTCAACCTCACATAGCTTACTCTTGGGCTTTCTTACAATGAGACCTATTCAATTATTGATTAATCGAGTAGATGAAAAATACACTAAATAAAATTCATTTCATTCATAAACACGAATTCCAACCATTTTTCAAACCATTTAACTTTTTAAAGAATTTCCTACTTTAAGCATAAACTTGGGATGAAAAGGATATAGGAAGCGTTCGCTTCACTATTTCTCAAGCACTTGAATAATTGGCGTACGCCATATTGCTCGAGTTCTTGTCACCCGATTAGACCTTCATAATACAAGTTCAAATCATTTTTTCCAAATCAAATACCAATTCTAAATCCTTTTAATTCTAAGTTTCCGATAATAAAAGGAAAGGAGGCGTTCGCCTCACTATCTTACGATTATTCGAATAATTGGCGTACGCCATATTAATCGAATTCTTGTCGTCAAATTTAAAACGCAATCGAATAAACTCAAATTACCTTTTATATCGAATACAATTTCACAAAATAAACTTTAACTTAAACTTCAATTGAGAATGGGAGGCGTTCGCCTCGCCATTCTGTGATTATTTGAATAATTGGCGTACGCCACATTGCTCAAATCATCGACTTTTCAAAATCTATCCAAAATTCAAACTATTTTCGCAAATCAAATATAATATCTAAAAACATATCTTTTACAATTTAAACCTCGGGTGATAAGAGATGGGAGGCGTTCGCCTCACCATCTCTCGATTATTTGAATAATTGGCGCTCGCCATATTGCACAAATCATCGACTTCCGATCAATACATTTTAAATAAACTTGGATAAAGGAATAAGTGGTGCACGCCTCATTATTCTTTGAATAAGCAAGTAGGAGGCGTACGCCTCATTACCGTGCATATTCAACATCCACAAACAAACTTTCAAAATAATTCGAACGAAAAAGGAGTAGAAGGCGGTCGCCTTGTTATTCCTCGAAAGAATTGGACGATTGGTGTACACCACATTGCTCAATCTTTCGTCGTTCTTCAAAAACATCTCAAACAAATCAAACTAGCTTCTCGCCCCCGCGCGATCGAAACCAACCAAACCAAAACACCCAAACACATCAATTCAACTTGTCACCCTCGCGTGACCAAAACCCTTTTCAAAAAGAACATTATTAATCCTTTCTAATGCGTACAACAAACCAGTGCTAGAGCCTCCACCGAGAGTAGACAAGCCAGCGTTTAGCCGTTAGAACGCCGACCTACACAGTCGTTCATCAAAATGAAACACACCAAATATTCGTAGTAGCCCGAACTACGAATGCTCTGATTTCCTTATTGCACCATATGGATACATAGGCAGGAGATTGTTGTATCTTCGCGAGCACACTAATAAAAAACCTCCTCTTTTCCCTCTTGAGGTCTTCATCCATATTTATCATCAATTCTAATTACTCGAAGCAAGCGAATAACAGTCAACTAACAGTTAAAATAGCAAATCAGATTAAAAGATTCCCGTTGAGTACAACGGACGTGAGGGGTGCTAATACCTTCCCCTTGCGTAATCGACTCCCGAACCCGAATATGGTTGCGACGACCATTATTCTTTTTTCCTAAAGGTTTTCTCGATATTTTCATATTCCTTCATTGGGATAAATAAAGTTCGGTGGCGACTCTGTTTCAAAGACTATTTTTTCCGCGTCTTATCGCGAGGGATCGCATTTTATTTTTGAGGTGCGACAGGTTGGTATTTGTAAAAATATTTGTGCAAACATGATTGGGGAGATGAGAAGAGAATATACAAGTTATTTACAATTTTGTGTTTGAATGGATAAACCCATTGCCTACGTATCGTCTTAAAAAAGAATAGGATCAAAACCTCGTAGTTCGGGGTAAAAATCTCAAAAGAAGTTGGTGAATTGATTGGTCAAAAGCCTTAAGGTCTTTTGTTATCAAAGGGAGAAGACTCAACCTAAAAAACCACAAATCCACCATGTGAGGAGAGCTTCAAAATGCTAGTGAGGAGTTAACCCTATAATAAGCATGGAAGTCTTATAGTCCATCACTAAGGATATAGGTGAGCATTATATCAACCTCTAGGATAACTCAAACCTAATAGCTAATGTATATGAAAAGCTTTGGCAAAAGTGGCCATTAAAACCACAAAACAATTGAGTGAGTTGCATTTACAAATGAAAAGTATTCACAAAATAAGGTCAAAGTTGACTTAAGATTCAATTCAAAATAAGTGTTATGAAAAGAGTTTGAAAAAATCAAAAGCATGGTGCTTAGGTTTCTAATTTTAAAAATAATGTTAATGTTTGCACAAAAGTTTGGCTTGGGTTAGAGTGGAGAGAAGAAGAGAAGGGTTAGCTCCTAAACATGCAAAGATGAGGGAAGAGAAATAAAACCACATGGAGTTCCCTTCTTGAGATCATAAAGATGATCCAAGTTGCTCACATCCTTTGGATATAGCAAGCAATAAGCAAATAACTCAAGCAATCAAGCACACAATCAATCAAGCTCCTAGGAATCTTCCAATGGGCTTTTGTATCTCTTATCTTGGATGTCCATGACAATGGTTCTTCTAATTGGCTCAAGTTTAGGATCCCTAGCACATAAGAACACACAAATCAAAAAGTTCCACAATACAAATAAAGAATGGACAAGAGTGAGTTTATAATTAGGGGTCCTTTCAATGTTATCTTCAAGATTAAGCATTCTAAAGGCATGAGGCCTAGTTGCTCTTTGACAATTTATAGCACTCTAAAGGCATGAGGCCTAGTTGCTCTTCAAACTCCATTAGCATAGGTAAGGTCCTAAAATCTATGTCCTTTCTCCATTTGCATTGGGTTCATATAAACAAAACAAAACAAACACAATAATATATATACAATGATGTGCTCAAGTGAGCAAAAGACAAATTGCATTAACATAAACATGAGCTCAAGTGAGCAAAGGGCAAAGGCAAATGAATTAATGTGCAAGAAATTAAATTGCATTAAAGTAAATTGCAAGAATTAAAGGCTTGAATTGAAAGTTAGTCATTAGTGGTTAGTGTTAGTGTGTCATGAGGCAATTTAGCGCTATGCTAAGCAATCGTAAGTGGACTAATGTAGTAGTCACACCTATCTGAGGCCGGTCAATAAAACTATAGGCAACAAACACAAGTTAGAGACCATGACTAGTAAGCCAAGCTCCTACAACTTGTCATGCCAAAAGAAAAGAAGAATGATCTTGTATTGATTTAGGTTTTTTGTTTGATCAAGAAGCAACCTATCCTTAATGCAAAGCAATTCACTTGATCTTTGATCAAGATGAATTTGATTTGAATCAAGGAAGGTTAAGCCTATCATATGTCAAGGCTAACCACTAATCTTTAACTCATTGATCAAAAGAGAAGAAGAAGAAGAAGAAGAAATGGAATGTACATAATTGAAATTCAAATGACATAACCAACACACATTGGTCAAACATGAATGGAATCAATATCAATCAATGGTAAACAGAAGTGAGATGAAGCTTAGAAGTCAAGAAACAATAAAAATATTTTTGGTATTTTTTGGAATTAAAATAATACTTGAATTAAAATAAACAAATAAAGGTCAAACTTCAAATCCAATTCAAATCAACTTGGAAAAGTCCAATTGGATCATCATAAGTTCAACATGGTCAAACAAGGTTTGACAAAAAATTTCATCATTTTTTGAAAACAGAAACTAATTTTAAACAATTAAAAATGAAAAGAAAATAACATAATTGAACTAAAATCTCAAATAAATCTCAAACCAATTAAGAAATTGATGAGAATATTTTTCATAGATTCATCATCATTCAAATATGTTAAGAAAATATTTTTGGTATTTTTGAATATTGGAAAGTATTTTAAATGAATTAAAAATAACCAGAAAAGAGAAAATTCACAAAAAATATTAAATGGAATCATAAAAAATATTAAAAATCATTTTCAGAAAATAGAATTTAAAAGGGAAATAATGCAATAAGTCCCATATTTTTTGGATTAAAAATGAAGAAGTTATGAACTTTTGAAATAAAATGGAATTAAAGAAAATAAAATGAAATTCAGAAATTAAGAAAAATCAGGGAGCATTTGATCTTGCCTCATAAAATGACGTGGCTAATCAGAAGGCTGAGAGATGCGCGCGTATGGTAGGGCTTGGTCAAACGCGTAACACAAAGTATTAAAACAAGTCATGACAACCAAAGGTCTAGATTAGATCACAAGCCACAGATCCAATGGCCATGGACTCGTCCACGTGGGGATGGTGGTGGAAACCACCGTCTTCTCCGGTGAGACTCACCGTCCGACCAGAATTTGCAGGTTTTCAAACCTTCATCATTTTGCACGATCCTTATATCTTTGGAAAGCTGGGGTGATGTATATCACCCATGTGCCATTGGTTTCCACTTAAGATCTCTATAGAGAGAGAAATCTGAGATAGAAATTTATGGTGTTCATACCGAACTTGTTCAATTCATGAAATTAAATGCACAGATCAATTGCCTCTCACATGAGGACTTCAGAGGTACCAAAAAACACAACAAATGATCAGTATTCAAGGAGTTTCGAATCAAAAAAGTTTGAACAACAACCTTTGAAGTGCAGCTTTACAAGACTTGATCCAATCCAATTCTTTGATGCAGTGTGTTCTTGAGATGGCAAAGAAGCTAGGCTAAGGAATTGAAGTTCAGAGATCAACCAATGAAGTTGAAATCTGAGCTTGAAAATTGAAAGAGAAAATCAAAATTCCTTTGAGTGAAGGTTAGGGATTCAATTGTGCAGCACTTCAGGCGCCTTGAGGTTGGATTTTGAAGAGGAATGGAGCTTCTATTTATAGCCAAACATGATGCAAGCAATGAAGGAACTCGTGTGTGCATGAGCTTGGATCCTCCATGCATGGGCCTGTACAGGCGCATGTGAGGCCCAATCTCAGTTGGTTTTTCATGCTGATGATGAAACAGGTGAATTTGGACGTGTACATGGCAAGGAAATGTGGTGTGCAATCAATGTAATCATGTTATGCATAAATGAACACAAATCTTCACCTATTTGAAAATACCATTTGCCAAATTGAAACATGGGCATGTGGGTAATGGTTGGAAAGGTCTTGACATGAGGAACAAATGTTATATTGAACAAAAATCCATTTGGAGTTGGGAAATTATTGAAAACATGCCATGAAGTTCAAGGTGCAAAACATGTAAATGAGAATTTTGCCAAAATGTACCAACTTCAAGCCCTTCTGTTTCAATGATGAAAGCCTCAAATGACAAAACCTTAAACATAAAAGTTCTATATCTTTTCAATACAATCAATTTGGACTTAAATTTTGCATCATTTGGATTTTTTATGAGAAAGTTATGGGCACTTGAAGTTGTACTTTTTCACATTTCAATGACTTTGGTCCAAAGTGACCTATAATGTTTTGTATTATCACATGTATTTATTTTAGGATTATGAAATTTTGTCCAACATAAAAATTAATTAGACATCTTAAAATTTCCAATGCATTTGATCCCACCTAAAAATCATGAAAAATGAAGGAGTTAGGTCCTTGGGAAGTTGACCCAAAATTAGGGTTTCAGTCAAAATGACCTATACTGTTTTGAAATGAATGATGACCTTCCAATTTTCAAATGAATTTTTGATGAAAATGAAAGTTGTTCATATGGTTCTTACGAACATTATTTATCTTAGGGTCATCATCATTTGACAAATACATTAAAAGTTAGGTCTCAGTGGATTTCAAAATAGTCAGATGAATTGACTGATCAACTTCTCAAGTCCAAACTTCAAATCTTAATGAATGGATGGTTGAGGACATTAACATAGGCTCAAATATGCATGAATTTATGAATGAAATAACTTCCCTTTATTTTATTTGATCATGGGTTGAGGTTGCTTCATGAGCAAGGCATAGTCAATGCACAGTTGAATTAGGGTTTCCTTGGGAAACAATCCTCAAGCCCTTTGGTTTATCTTGATCAAATTGACAAATTGAGATACTTGGGAGGCATATATTATGATTGAGAGCTTTATGAACCATTGTCACGCTGATGCGGTGCTTTTCGCAAGTATACGAACGCGTTAGAGTAATATAAAAGATTGTCGAATCCACATGGACCAAGTGTCAATCTATCGTTATCTATTGTTATGGTGTTTATCAAAGGCAATCAAAATAAGTGTGTTTAGAGTGTGCAATGAAAAGTAAAGTATTGAATAAAGTTCAATTAATAAAGACAGGGTCGAATGTAATTCACATAACCAATTAATAATCCAAGTACTTGCTAATAGAGCTACTTATGGGCAATGTTTCCTACTTTGAAAAGAACTAATTTAACAGGAACTGTCGCTTTCGCGTATTCAGAACCAAGTTGTACTCCCTAATCAAACCCTCTTATTGTCACTTATAAAAAGGCGCGCATTGCGTTAGAGTAGTAAACCTATTTTTAAGAAATATAGTATCTTGACTAAGTTGAAAAGTATTCTAACTTGGATTTCTTAACCAAAAGAGGTTCTCACGAACCAGACTCTAAACTTATAAACGCGTCCGAAAATAGTTTTAAAATCTCTTTTCTTCTTAAGTTAAAAACTCCTAATGAACTAAACAAAGCGCTTTCGCTGTTTTTGAAATAGTTAAAAACAATTAAGTTTAGATAGACGTCGGACGGCTTTAGATCTTACCCAACAGAATTGAAGTGCGGGAAAACTTAAGTTGAAAGTCAAAATAGCCCTTAAGTGTTTCTACGAACAATTGTACGGATTATCGGTTCAATTACGATCCTTACATTCTAACCTTATAGATTTAGTTAGACATGGTAAAGTAAAAGTGCATTAATTTAAATAAAAGTAGTGCGAGTGCGGGAAATAAATAAAAGTAAAGCGAGTGCGGGAAATAAATAAAAGTAAAGTGCGAGTGCGGGAAATAAATAAAAGTAAAGCGAGTGCAAGAAAATAAATAAAGTAAAGCGAGTGCGAGGAAATAAATAAAGTAAAGCGAGTGCGGGAAAATAAATAAAGTAAAGCGAGTGCGAGGAAATAAATAAAGTAAAGCGAGTGCGAGAAAATAAATAAAGTAAAGCGAGTGCGGGAAAATAAATAAGATAAAAACAAGTAATAAAAACCTGCTCCAATTGGAGGGTTGAGTAAATTGCAAAGCGGAAATGAAAATGGTGGCAGGATTAACTTCCTTCCAAAGTGCTCCAAACTCGATTACAGACTCGATCACAGACTTGATTACACAATTGTGGTAACACTCCAATGCGAAGCGATTACCACTTTAAAATACTGAATATATGCCTAAGTGAAACAAAGTTGCTCTGAGTTTGCCTCTGTTCTAAGTTTGGATGATTGAAAAAGTGATTTCGAGTTTCTATTTATAAGCAAGTGAAAAGATGGAAATGACAAGGATGCCCTTCAACTTGAAAATGGGAGGGAAAACGTATCCTCTTGTGGCGCCCGCCACAAGGCCAATCTGAGGCGCCTTAGTGGAAGTAGTGGAGAACGTGGCAGTTGAGGGAAGTTGAGCTTGGACACGTCATGGCAGGGTCTATGGCGCCAGCCATGGTGGAAGCCACAAGTAAAAAATGCTGAATTTTAGGGTTTTTAGCTCTTTTTCACTCCTTTTCTCGATCGGGGCTCCGATTAAAGTAAAAACCTGAAAACAAAGAAAAATATAGTAATAACACAATAAAATGACAATAAAACTACTAAAATGCATGCGAAATCGGAGTCGAAAATACGGTGAATTTCAGTGTTATCAAACTCTCCCACACTTAAACCTTTGCTTGTCCTCAAGCAAAACATTAAAAAGCTCATAAAAGAAAAACTGGTGTAAACGAGTGCTTCAGGTAAAAATTCTAAGTTCAAGTCGGGATGCAGTGATAGGTACTAACTGAGTGAACTAAGGGTATCATGATGACACTAATTCGCAAATACGAACATAAACTTCATTCCTATATTAACCAACCCATATTATCCCACAATACCTAGGCCTGCCTCTTCATCTCTTTTTGTGTCCTTTTCATTCAGACGCAATCACATTAAGCCTGTTATCCGTACATGCTTCATAGTAGAGTGACCTGTTGGTGATTATGATCTGAGCATGGGGTTTCTGGCACATAAATATGTGTAAACCCTTTTATTGGTCCCAACTGTAGTTGTGGGGGATCGGATCGTAATCCGCCCTACCGAGTTCAGTGCTAGATACCTCTGAACCAACTAACAGCGGATAAGTTTTTCTTTTTCTTTTTCTTTTTGTAGCAAATTTTTACAATTCTTTGGTTTAAATGACTTTGTGAGGGTCACCTATACCGGAGTTGCCTTTTTGCTTCTTCTTTTTTTGCTGGATCATTCACTTATTTGCATCGGTCCCCTACGTAGAGGATGCGTAGGCCGGAGCTGACTGCTGAGATAAACTACTGAGGACTTATACGGAAATGATGATTAAGGCCATGGCATATGGGGTTTCGGGAATGATTCCTATATTTACGAAGCTTATGGTGCTAAAACAGATACTGATGTTTCACAAAGTTCTCCCAAGTCACTGCATCCTTACTCGAAACCTGTCTTTAAAACCCGAAAACTTTCGGAATAACACTGTTTTCTTTTGCAAAAAAAATTTGGTGGGGCTAAAGGTATGGGGAGATTAGATTGTACTAAAGATACACTATATTTAGTGACTCGTCAGACTCATGCATTATCTAAGATACTTAAACTAAAAAGCAAAATAAACAACTAAAAGGCAATAAAAATAAACAAACTATCTAAAAACAGCAAAGAAAAGTGATAAAGAAAAGACGAGAAAAGCAATAAAGAAAAGACGATAGAGTCTCCTCCCACACTTAAATCGAACATTGTCCCCAATGTTTCAAAATAAGATAAGGGAAGAGTTACCTGACAACCTACTGCTGACCACTGGTGCCTTCGCCATCCTGAGGTGGACGACGGGATCGGGTAGCATTTGTCTTGTGATTTTCCTAGTATCATTGACTTGCATAATTTTTATAGAAGTAAAAATAAAAATAAAAATAAAACAAAATTTAAATATTAGACTAATAAATAAACAAACAACTAAAATAAAAAAAATGCAAATAAAACAAACATAAGACATATATAGATAAAAGTAGAAATATCAATGTATAGACATAGTTTATATAATATTCCAAATGCGATAATATAAAATGAGTTATGTAAATACGAGAAATATAAAAAAGAGATAAAATAAGATGAAATGGTGAGATCATATAGTAGGGATGTCGTCTTCCTGAGTGGATCCACGGAGTATGGCTACCTCCTGCCTGAGCTCTGCGATCTCCTGATATAAACAGTCGGCTTCGGTAGCATGGGTGAGATCAAACACTCCCATCTGTAAAGTGAGGGCAACCACCTCCTGTCTAAGTTCTGCAATCTCTCTACGAAACTCTGCAATCTGGGTGCGGATGTCGGGGGTCTGCAATGAAAGATTATTAGAGAAAACAGTGATCCTAGGAGAAGGTATTGTAGGCGTGTACTCAGCAATGGGTGGTGATCTCAGCTCTTCGACGGTCTCTCCCTGGCCCTCAATTTTACATCATCAAGAAAGCTTCAAATAAAATTTTGTCCAACATGAAAGTTGAAGATCTTTCTCTCCCTTTCTAAAAAGTCCAAGATCATGGATTTATGATGTGTGGTTGAGGAGATATGATCCAATCATGGCAAAGTATGCTTAAAAATTCAAATGGCCATAACTTTTGAACCAAGGCTCCAAATTTGGTGGTTCTTTTTGCATTTTGTTCCTCATGACATGCACTTTCCAAATATCTCGTTACATGGCATGAAATTCTTTTGCATGATCATATGCTCATTCATGAAGTTTTTTGAAGGAAAATTTATAAAATCAATTTGGATGATCATATGCATGAAATACCAATTCCAAAGTGTGCATGGGCTATTTTTAAGTGGATTTGGGCCAGCTTTGGGTACTGTTCACGCATGCATCTCATGCATGAGGTGAAAATCCAATTTTCTCACACACCTTGTAACTTGTTAATCCCATTTGGTTTTGGCTTAAGCATGCTTTCAGGATCATTAACAAGGCATATATAAGGATAATCACAACTGCATTGGCCAAAAACAACACTTTCAGATCTAGATTTTGAAAATTGATCAAAAATTTCTCTCAACAAGAACTTCCAATTTTCTCACACAAAGGCCATTTCTCTTGTTGGATTCATGGTTATGAAGTGTTTTTGAGGCAAATTGAACGTGGATTTGGAGGAATTCGTGCCAGATTTGACCACACATGAAGCTTGAAGCATTAATGGAAATTTCAAATTCTACTGGATTCGTGCTTGTTTGAGCTTCAATCTCTCCATCAATCATCTCAACAAGCATTGTAGAAGAGTTTTGGACCATTGCTGAGCCTTGTAGCACGAGTTTCCACTTGATGTTCTTCAAGAGGTCATGATTTGAACCTTTTAATTTTGAAATCCATGTATATATTATTGTAGATCTTGTTCTACTGGTAATTCTGGTGAAAGAATCATGTGATTTGATGCATTATTGACTGAGTTAGGGTTAATTCAAGTTTTATACATGAACTTTATCTTGCTCGATTCTCTCTTGATACGTAGAATTAGGTTTAGCTCGTGTTTGATCCATGATCTCCATTGGAAATGCTACGTGTTGATGTAATTGTTTTTGATTTCTGGAAATTTTTCTGGAAATTTGTTGAAGCTTGTACACTGTTCATCTTTTTCCTCACGAAGAAGATGAAGATCATCCTATGGCAACGGTTTTTTCCAGTTAGCAACGCTTCCTGGTTATTTGCCATGCTGTGCTAGGGCTTCATCCTGATTGGTCCATGTGCGCGCTTACCTTGCATTTCCATTGGCCTTGGGTGTTTTGACCATGCCACCTCAGCGTTGAATGTCACGTATTAAATGAAACGGTGCGTTTTAGCACCTGGCGCACGCCACATTTTGAATCCACACCGGGTTCGATCCTTGGCGCCTCCAAATATTCAAATGCTTCATGATTTTTAGGCTTTTCCTCCATATTTTGCCATGCCATGATTATTTTGCTTTTTAATTTTTTCCAAACTTCATAAAATCATATAAAATTGAAAAATCATCCAAATCAATCCCAATTTTTTGCAAAATGCTCCTTAGAATGTCTAGTTTTTTATGATCATGAATTGGAAAGTTGTGCATGGCTGGAAAATTAATTTGCTCTAGGTTGATTGATCACATGTACATCTATGACATTGCTTGATTCAAACTATCATGAAATGCTTGTTTTTCATCCAATGAACTTGAAATTTTGCATGCTGGTTCTAGATACATTGATGGATGTTTTGGTTTTGGTTTGACATTTTTCTTATTCACCATTTCTGTTTTATGCTTGTGTTAACATGGTGTGACAATTTGTGTCACACATTTGGTTGTCTAACTTGCACAATGTGATTTCCATGCCAAATGATCTCCAATGTTTCTGATTTTTTGTGTGATGGATGTTGTGGATGTCTTGATTGCTCATGAATATTTCCAGAATTATTTGAATCATTTCTGTTTTGATTGAGAATTTTCATTTATGATGATCATTTGGATGCCTTGAATTGGTCTTTGACTTATCTTGCCCATGAAATGGACTTGCTTATTGATTATGATTTGGTCCTTTTTATGGTTTGTTCTTGAGTGAATTAAAATGCTTTGTGTTGAGTTTGAGGTTCTGTTTTGGATTTTTGATCCTCTTTTGACCCTAGGCTTTGACCTAGTGGTTTGTTACTTACCATTTGAGTTGTGATTTCAGGTTCAAGTGTGCATCTCCATGATTGATGTTGCTCCTTCATTTGAGCTTGATTATTGGTTGTTGTTGGCTAACCTTTGTGTGTTTTTAGGATTTGAGAACAATTCACTTGTGCTTGTGGCTTGCTCATTGTTGTCTGATGATGCTTTGTCTGTCTGTTTGGTATTGACTGTTGTCTGGTTGTTTGAACTGTATGCTGATTGGTTTAGCAGTTTCCACAGGTACCTAAGTTGCTTTAAGTTTATTTGAACTTTGCTTTGCTTGCTTGTGGTTGGCATACCACTGAGGTATAATTTCTTGATCTTCATGTAGTCTGGAAGACCTGTCATGTTACTTTGGCAGGCACCTGTCTGAAGCCCTCCTTAAGAGACAATGTTTGTGGTTGTTTAATTTTGTGCCAAGCAGGTAAAGACCTCTTAAGGGGCAATTGGCAGATAAAAGGGATGTGCAATCCATCCCCTGCTATTCAGTTGTGTCATTCATCCTGCTCACACCATTGTGTTGATGCACTTTGAATCAAAACCCAAGATCCTGTTGTGTCAGTCATGTGGAGAAGAGTTCCTACATTCTGAACTCCCACACTTTCATTGTCTGAAGCTCTCCCAGGCCAGGGATAAGAGCTGTGAGGTCTTACCCTTACTTCTCATTTCATCTGCTTCACCCTAACTCTCAATGTTAGGGTTAAGAGCTAACCACACCCCATTCCAGTTGGCTTGTTTGTTGAGGTTGACATGACTCCTTGACTAAAGCCTAGCCTTGTGTGAGCCAATTGTTTGCATATAGTGTGTGTGCTTGCTCTTGTGCTTGTGGTTGAGGATTGTGCTGTTTAGGCTAGCTTGCTTCCTGTGCAAGTTAGGATAGAAACCTCAACATAGGGATCTTATGCATGACAACTTCTAGGCTCGAGTCGTAGTCTCCCTAGTAGCTTGTTATCCTCCTTTGTCTCTGGTTAGGTTAGAAGTTCTTTCCCTGTTTAGGGGAACTATGTCGCCCTGATCCTCATACCAGATGAGGTACGTAGGCAGGAGATTGAGCTGATCTCTCCGGGCACCTTCTTTTCTTTTTGTGTGTGTTTGTTATCCTTTTCTGGTTGGAGTCTGATGTAAGTCCAGTGATTGGCATTCGGTTTCCAGTTTGTGCGTGTGGAGTCTGACATAAGTCCAGCGATTGGCAGTTGGTTTCCTGTGTGTGTTTGTGTTGGAGTCTGACGTAAGTCCAGCGATTGGCAGTTGGTTTCCTGTTTGTGTTTTGTTTGGCGTGCGTTAGCCGAGCTACGAGTGCTCTGATTCTTCTCTGGTTAGAGAAGATACGTATGCATAGGATGCGACATCCTAGCGAGCACGTTTCCCCTGTCCCGAACTACGTCGACTCTGATGTCTGTGTCTGACAGACTACGTAGGCCCAGGATGCGATATCCTGCCGAGTCCCGTTTCTTTTGTCTTTCGGTGTTTCCTTCCAGCCTTGTGCAGTTTGTGAGCAGTTTCTAGCAACCTTCCTTCTATTCTTTCTGAGCGTGGATCCCGTCGAGTACGACGGATGCGTAGGGGTGCTAATACCTTCCCTTCGCATAACCGACTCCCGATCCCATCTTTCTCTGGTCGCGAGACCATGTCCTTTCCAGGTTTACTTCGAGCGTTTCCTTTCCCTCTTTTGGGATAAATAACGCACGGTGGCGGCTCTGTTGTTTCGTTTTCCCGCCGGTTTTTCGCGTAATGCGACAGCTGGCGACTCTGCTGGGGATAAAGAGAAGTTGACCTCCTGCTGGTCCATCTTCCCTAAGAGAGTCACTCCTAGCGCTCTTTAGGATAGGGTTTGGTTGCTTTTGCTATTTCATTTATTGCATTTATTTGTTGATGTTTGCATTTATGTTTGCATGCATCATATTTTCATCTGTGCTGGCTGTGTGTTTGTCTCTCTGTGGGGTGGGAGTTACAAGAGGTAAAAGGCCCAATACCCAGGCTATGAGTGAACTTTAGGACACCTAGGAATAAAGTGATTCTTGGGAAGCGGGTGGTATTGCGCCACTTAGCGGAACATGATATCACGAGCAGTTCAGACTCTGATGGGGTATTATCGGTGCATACATCGGGTGTGTACATGATGATATTCTATGAAAGGGTTGTTTATCCTACGTTTCTCTTGACCTTACCCTGGCCTAGATGACACCCGTGAGTGGGGAGGGAATGAATCATTTTACAGGTACCGTTGGTGAATTGTTTGTGACTTGTTGGTGACTCTTGGCTCCTGTTGGTGACTTGGTTCAGAGATATATGGGTTCCAGATGACTTTGGGTCTCAGATGACTTTGTGGTTCCGAATTCAGGCCGAAGCTTTGAACCTGTGCTCCGTAACACACAGCCAACCAATCGTGTTTGCATCATTTGCATCATAGCATGTTTATTTTCAAAAAAATAATGCAAAAAAAAAATGAAAAAAGAAAAGAAAAAACGGATCTCCTCATGCATATCATTTCTCAGGTTCATTCAGGAGTCTGTTCACTGTGAGAGATGGCAGCCGTTCCCGAGTTGAAGAGGAAGACTTGCACCTACAGTTTTCACCGTGAGCCATTTACATCTTTGATAGAGTTGAGCAATCTTGTGACCGGCAGTAATCAGAAGGTGTTTGTTGATCAGTATGGGGATTTGTTGACACTGTTGAAGATGGTGGTAGATCCAGTACCGTTGTAGACTCTTCTACAGTTCTATGACCCAGAGCTCCGTTGTTTCACCTTCCAGGATTATCAGTTAGCGCCCACTCTTGAGGAGTACTCCATTCTGATGAATGTCCCGATCAGATATCAGGTTCCCTTCTTAGATGTGCCAAAGGAGGTTGATTTCAGAGTCATTGCCAGGGCTCTTTATTTGAGTATCAAAGAAGTGAGTGACAATTGGAAGTCAAGTGGTGATGTTGTGGGGTTTCCTTTGAAGTACATGATGAGGATGGCTAAGGAGGAAGCAAATAAGGGAAATTGGGGAGCTTTCAATACCCAACTAGCTATCATGATTTATGGAGTTGTGTTGTTCCCGAATATGCCTAATTTTGTGGACTTTGCTGCTATCACTATTTTCTTTGGAGGAAACCCGGTTCCTACATTGTTAGCTGACACTTACTATGTTATACACAGCAGGCATGGTAAGGGTGGAGCTATCAGATGTTGTCTCTCATTGTTGCTCAGATGGTTCTTGTCTCTTTTGCCAACCAGTGGACCTTTTGTGGATACTCAGAGCACTCGTAAGTGGACTCAGAGGATTATGTCTCTTACCTCCTATGATATCAGGTGGCAATCTTACCGGATGGATATGTGTAATGTCATCATGAGTTGTGGAGAGTTTCGTAATGTGCCACTCATAGGGACTAAGGGTTGCATCAATTATAACCTGGTTCTTTCTCTTCGTCAGTTGGGGTTTGTTATGAATGGAAGACCACTAGATGCTGAGATAGCTGAGAGTGTGTATTTTGAGAAGCGGAGTGACCCGGCTAGATTGGAGCGAGTAGGAAGAGCTTGGAAGACCATTGGTATCAAGGATGGAGCTGTGTTAGGGAAGAAGTTTGCAGTTGCCATGCCTGATTACATTGAATGGGTAAAGAATAGAGTTGAGACTTTGTTGTTGCCCTATGATAGGATGGAGCCATTGCAAGAGCAACCACCTTTGATCCTTGCTGAGAGTGTGCCTGCTGAGCACTACAAATAGGCCTTAATGGAGAATCGTCGGTTGAAAGAGAAGGAACAAGATACCCAGATGGAACTTTACAAGGCCCAAGCTGACAAGTTGAACTTGGCTCATCAACTCAAAGGCATGCAAGGGGAAGATGCTAGCAGACTGAAGAGCAAGAAGAGGTCATATGAGGAGATAGAGACATTGTTGAATGAAGAATATCATGAGTGCTTAAGGTTGCAGAAAGCTGAAGCTAATTACCAGAAGAAGATACGAGACCTGGAAAAGCAGCTTAGAGACAAAGACATCCAGTTGAAGAAGGAGGTAGACCTAAGACGTGCATCAAAGAGCCAGCTTGGAGGAGAAGTTGTGGAGCTCAGGAGGCAACTGAAGGAGAAGCTCACGCCTCTGCTTGAGTGTTCAGAATGTGACCTGTTGATAGACCAGTGCCAGTACTTGAAGACGCTCATTCCTGTAGGACATCTTTCTTAGCTTGTATCTATTGTTTATGTTGAGAATCACCTCCAAGATTGTTGGATGGGATTCCTTGTTGTACTCTGATCATTTGGATCTTTGCTCTGGATAATGTTGTATGATCTTTGTTGCTCATGTCTATAGATGAGATTGTTGATGTTTCACCTTGTGCTCATTATCCTGTGTATGTTGCTTCTTTGTTGTTTGTATTGCAGGTTGCCATTTCTTGAAAGATGAATTAGGCTCTTGAATGCCTGAGAAATGAACATATTATGTGCATCATACGCATCATTAGCATCATACACATATCATTTTGCATTACAGGTGTTCTTGAACGAGACTTCTCACTCTGGTTCCTGTTTTAGGCAGGATTGCTGATCAACGTCCGCACCGCTACGTAACCCGACTGAATCAACAGAGGAACATGGATCAAGTGCAAGCTGAGTTGGCTGAGATGAGGGCTAACATGGCACAATTCATGACCATGATGCAAGGAGTCGTTCAAGGGCAAGAGGAGCTGCGTGCCTTAGCCCAGAGACAGGAAGCCGTGATTCTGCCACCCAGCCGTGCTTTGCCAGTGGGTGTCCCCGGTAATGATAATGTTGCTACTACTATCCCCGTCAATGAGTATGTTGTGGGTGATGAATTGAGGGGTATTCGAATCAACAGACAGCCTCTTGCTGCAGAGACTGTTAATGCCAGAGCAACCCGTGCTCCAGTACGCCATCCGGCTCCGTTGGTTGACCGGCAGGAAGACATGTTTACTCTCCTCAGTGAAGATGACGAGGTTGGAAGAGTTGAAGAGAGGGACAGAAAAGTCGATGCCTTAGCTGAGAAGATCAGAGCCATGGAGTGTCAGAACTCTCTGGGGTTTGATGTGACAAATATGGGTTTAGTGGATGGGCTGAGAATTCCTTATAAGTTCAAGGCGCCATCCTTTGACAAATACAATGGCACTTCTTGTCCTCGCACCCATGTGCAGGCGTATTACAGAAAGATCTCCGCCTATACAGACGATGAAAAGATGTGGATGTATTTTTTCCAGGATAGCTTGTCTGGAGCTTCCTTGGATTGGTACATGGAGCTGAAAAGAGAATCTATCAGAAGTTGGAGGGACTTGGGTGAAGCCTTTCTGAGGCAATACAAACACAATATGGATATGGCTCCGAGCCGAACGCAGTTACAGAGCCTATGTCAGAAGTCTGGAGAGAGTTTCAAGGAGTACGCCCAGAGATGGCGGGAATTAGCTGCAAGAGTGCAACCCCTATGCTGGAAAGGGAGTTGACAGATATGTTCATTGGGACTTTACAAGGGGTGTTTATGGACCGGATGGGGAGTTGCCCATTCGGTAGTTTCTCTGATGTTGTGATTTGTGGAGAGAGAACAGAGAGTCTCATTAAAGCTGGAAAGATTCAGGATGTTGGTTCTTCGTCTTCGAAGAAGCCATTTTCTGGGGCACCTCGCAGGAGAGAGGGTGAAACTAATGCTGTGCAACATAGAAGAAATATAAACAGAGGGAAATATCGCCAAGTTGCTGCTGTAACCATCCCAGCACCTCAACCGCGACAACAGCAACAACAAAGAGGACCACCACCACCACCACAACAACAACAGCAACGTCCATTTCAGCCGAGACAAAGAATGCCGGACCGTCGATTCGACCCGTTACCTATGACATACGCTGAGTTGCTGCCCGAATTGCTCAGATTGGGGTTTGTTGAGTTGCGTACAATGGCTCCGTTGACGAAGATACCTGCTGTGTATGATGCCAACGTTCGTTGTGACTTTCACTCCGGTGCACCGGGGCACCATATTGAAAATTGTCGGGCTTTTCATCATAAGGTCCAAGACTTAATTGACGCCAAAACAATCAATTTTGCTCTTGTGCCTAATGTTGTGAACAACCCCATGCCTCAGCATGGTGCGCATAGGGTGAATAATGTGGAAGATGGAGAAGCTGTGGACTTGGTGGTTGATGTTGATGAGATTCAGACACCATTGCTGGTTATGAAAGAGCGTTTGTTAAATGGAGGAGTATTCTCGGGATGTGAGAAGTACTGTTTAGACTGTGAAGGTTCAGAGAATGGTTGTATCCAGTTGAGGAATGGTATCCAGGGTTTGATTGACGAAGGTTGTCTGCAGTTTGCTAGGGCCGTGAAAGATCGTGGAGTGGTGTCAACTGTCACCATTTATTTCCAACCGTCCGAGGGACGTGGCCAGAGAACTGTCAGTGCATCTGCAACCGTTAGTACTCCTGTTACCATATCCACTCCAGTAACTGTCAGTGCTCCCACTACTATTGTTGTTCCGGGTAGAAGACCGGTTGAGAATAGTAGGGCTGTGCCGTGGAAGTATGATAATGCTTACCGCAACAACAGAAGGGCTGAGAGTCAGATCAGGCCAGTTAATCAAGCTCCAGTGACAATTGGTTTATCAAGTAGAGCTCCAGTGACTGCTGGTCCGGTTGTGGACAATGTGGGGGGACCAGGAGGTTTCACAAGGAGTGGTCGTTTGTTCGCACCGCAGCCTTTGAGGGACAACAATGCTGAGGCTCTCGCCAAAGCGAAGGGTAAACAAGCTGTGGTTGGTGAAGAACCTGTTCAGAAGGAGGCGCCTGAGGGTTCATTCGAGAAAGATGTGGAGGAGTTTATGAAGATTATTAAGAAGAGTGACTACAAGATTGTAGATCAGTTGAATCAAACTCCGTCCAAGATTTCTATCCTCTCGTTGCTATTGTGCTCTGAGGCACACCGTAATGCCTTGCTGAAGATGTTGAATCTGGCTTACGTACCTCAGGAGATCTCTGTCAACCAGTTGGAGGGCGTCATTGCGAATGTCAGCACAAGGCACGGTTTGGGGTTCACAGATTTGGATCTGACGCCTGAAGGTCGCAATCATAATAAAGCCCTGCATATCACCTTGGAGTGCAAAGGCGCAGTATTGTCACATGTGTTGGTGGATACTGGTTCGTCTTTGAATGTGTTGCCCAAGAAGATTCTAAGCAAGATAGATGTTGAAGGGGTTGTCCTCACTCCAAGCGATCTCATTGTTCGTGCATTTGATGGATCTAAACGGTCTATTTTCGGAGAAGTTACTTTGCCAGTGAAGATTGGCCCGGAGGTATTTGATATTATCTTCTATGTGATGGATATCCAGCCAGCATATAGTTGCTTATTGGGGCGTCCCTGGATACATGGGGCAGGAGCAGTTTCGTCAACTCTCCATCAGAAGCTGAAGTATGTTTGGAACGGTCAGATTGTGGCTGTGTGCGGCGAGGAGGACATTCTGGTGAGTCATTTATCCTCTTTCAAGTATGTGGAGGTGGATGGCGAGATCCATGAAACTCTGTGTCAAGCGTTCGAGACCGTTGCTCTTGAGAGGGTGGCTTTTGCTGAGCAGAAGAAACCAAGTGCCTCAATTGCATCCTACAAGCAGGCTATGGAGGTTGCCAACTCGGGCAATGCAGAAGGCTGGGGCAAGATGGTTGACCTGCCCGTCAAAGAAGACAAGTTCGGTATTGGTTATCAACCCCTGCAGGCAGAGCAGGGTGAGCAGAAGGGGCCGAGTACCTTCACCAGCGCTGGGCTGATGAATCATGGAGACGTCTTTGTAATCGGTGTTGAAGACTATGACAGTGATTGTGATCTGAACAACTGGGTTCGCCCGTGTGCTCCAGGGGAGTCGATCAACAATTGGACAACCGAAGAAGTGGTCCAAGTTACTCTTCCAACAGAGTAATTTTCTTTTGTTTTTCATTTTGCACAAAACCCTACGTTCGGCCCAAGGCGTAGTGGTTCATTGTAGGGCCTCATCATGTTTTTCAATGATATCATTAATAAAGGACGTTTTGCAAACAATTTTGTGATCCCTGTCTTTCTGTTTTTGTTTTCCGTTTCAAAACAATAAAAATGGCAATGTTTTTTGTTTTTGTGACTTTCTTGAACTCTTTTTTCTAAAATAAAGCATTAAACATGCAGAATTGATCTTACGGACTCCACTATAAACAGTTCTGTTATGGCTCAGTATGATTTCAATAATCCCATTTACCAAGCTGAAGAGGAGAGTGAGGAAGATTGTGAACTCCCTAAAGAACTGGTCAGATTATTGAAGCAGGAGGAAAGGGTCATCCAACCTCATCAGGAGGAGTTGGAAATCATTAATCTTGGTACTGAGGACGCCAGAAGAGAGATCAAGATCGGGGCTGCTTTGAAGGAAGATGTCAAGAGAAGGCTGATTGAGATGCTGAGAGAATATGTGGAGATATTCTCCTGGTCGTATCAAGATATGCCTGGTTTGGATACAGACATTGTGGTGCACAGGCTACCTCTCATAGAAGATTGTCCTTCGGTAAAGCAGAAGCTTCGCAGAACTAGTCCTGATACGGTTGTCAAGATCAAGGAAGAGGTTCAGAAGCAGTTGGATGCGGGTTTTCTGTCAGTTACTACTTATCCCCCGTGGGTGGCCAACATCGTTCCCGTGCCGAAGAAGGATGGCAAAGTCAGGATGTGTGTCGATTACCGGGATTTAAACAGAGCTAGTCCGAAAGATGACTTCCCATTACCTCACATTGATGTATTGGTTGATAATACGGCTCAATCCTCGGTTTTCTCTTTCATGGATGGTTTCTCTGGTTATAATCAGATTAAGATGGCGCCAGAAGACATGGAAAAGACGACATTCATTACACCTTGGGGCACGTTCTGCTATAAGGTGATGTCATTTGGGCTGAAGAATGTCGGTGCTACCTATCAGAGGGCTATGACGACTCTCTTTCATGACATGATGCACAAAGAGATTGAAGTGTACGTAGATGATATGATTGCGAAGTCGCAGACAGAAGAGGAGCACCTGGTAAATTTGCAGAAGTTGTTTGAACGGTTAAGAAAGTTCAAACTGAGGCTGAATCCAAACAAGTGTACGTTTGGGGTGAGATCCGGGAAGCTGTTAGGCTTCATTGTCAGTGAGAAAGGGATTGAGGTTGATCCAGCAAAAGTAAAAGCTATACAAGAGATGCATGAACCGAAAACTGAAAAGCAGGTTCGTGGGTTTTTAGGGAGATTGAACTACATTGCACGGTTTGTATCTCACCTAACTGCCACGTGTGAACCGATATTCAAATTGCTAAGGAAGAATCAAGCAATCAGGTGGAATGATGACTGTCAAAAAGCTTTTGACAAGATAAAAGAGTATTTACAGAAACCTCCAATCCTTATACCTCCAGTTCCTGGGAGGCCTCTAATAATGTACCTGTCACTGACTGAGAACTCGATGGGGTGTGTATTGGGACAGCATGACGAGTCTGGTCGAAAAGAGCATGCCATATACTACCTTAGCAAAAAGTTTACCGACTGTGAAATAAAATATGCGCAGCTCGAGAAAACTTGTTGTGCTTTGGCCTGGGTTGCTCCCCGACTGAGGCAGTATATGTTGAACCATACTACCTTATTGATTTCTAAGATGGATCCAGTAAAGTACATCTTTGAGAAGCCGGCTTTCACCGGACGTGTTGCTCGTTGACAGATGATCTTAACAGAGTATGATATCTAGTACACGTCGCAGAAGGCCATCAAAGGTAGTATTCTGTCAGACTACCTTGCCGAGCAACCCATTGATGATTATCAGCCGATGATGTTTGAGTTCCCGGATGAAGACATCATGTATCTGAAGATGAAAGATTGTGAAGAGCCTCTTGTCGAGGAAGGACCGGATCCTGATGACCAGTGGACACTGATGTTTGATGGGGCGGTGAATGTGAATGGCAACGGTGTTGGGGCAGTGCTTATCAATCCAAAAGGGGCTCATATACCTTTTTCTTCCAGACTGACTTTTGACGTGACCAACAACGAAGCTGAGTATGAGGCTTGTATCATGGGGATAGAAGAAGCCATCTATTTAAGGATCAATACTCTAGACATTTATGGAGATTCCGCTCTAGTGATTAACCAGGTCAATGGAGATTGGAATACCAGTCAGCCGTACTTGATTCCTTACAGAGATTACACCAGAAGGATCCTGACTTTCTTCAAAAAGGTGAAGTTGTATCATATCCCCCGAGATGAGAATCAGATGGCTGATGCCTTGGCTACTTTATCTTCTATGATCAAAGTTCATTGGTGGAATCATGTGCCACATGTTGCGGTGAATCGACTCGAGAGGCCTGCGTATGTGTGTGCAGCCGAGTCTGTTGCTGACGAGAAGCCATGGTACTTTGACATCAAGAATTTCCTCAAGAGTCAGGAGTATCCTGAAGGAGCGTCAAAGAATGATAAGAAAACCCTGAGAAGGTTAGCTGGAAGCTTTTATTTGAATCAGGATGACGTGTTGTACAAGAGGAACTTTGACATGGTTCTGCTCAGATGCGTGGATAGACACGAAGCAGACATGTTGATGCAAGAAGTGCATGAAGGATCTTTTGGTACCCATGCTGGTGGTCATGCAATGTCCAAGAAATTGTTGAGAGTCGGTTATTACTGGATGACTATGGAATCCGATTGTTTCAAGTATGCTCGGAAGTGCCATAAGTGTCAGATCTATGCTGATAAGGTGCATGTACCACCAAGCCCTCTGAATGTCATGAATTCGCCTTGGCCATTCGCGATGTGGGGCATTGATATGATTGGGAAGATTGAGCCTACTGCTTCTAATGGACACCGCTTCATCCTGGTTGCGATTGATTACTTCACCAAATGGGTGGAAGCAGCTTCCTATGCTAACGTTACCAAACAAGTGGTTGCCCGGTTCATCAAGAAGGAAATCATCTGTCGTTATGGGGTTCCTGAGAGAATCATCACTGACAATGGTTCGAATCTCAATAACAAGATGATGAAAGAGCTTTGTAAAGATTTCAAGATTGAACATCACAATTCTTCTCCTTACAGACCGAAGATGAATGGTGTTGTAGAGGCGGCAAACAAGAATAGCAAGAAGATTGTGCAGAAGATGGTCGTGACGTACAAGGATTGGCATGAGATGCTGCCTTTCGCTTTGCATGGGTACCGTACATCAGTACGTACGTCGACCGAGGCAACCCCTTACTCCCTTGTGTATGGTATGGAAGTTGTCCTACCTGTTGAAGTGGAGATTCCTTCGCTAAGGGTCCTGTTAGATGTCAAGCTAGATGAAGCTGAGTGGATTCGAACAAGGTTTAATGAGTTGAGCCTTATCGAAGAGAGACGGTTAGCAGCTGTGTGCCATGGGCAATTGTATCAGAGAAGGATGAAGAAAGCCTTCGATCAGAAAGTGCGTCCTCGAAGCTATCATCCAGGTGATTTAGTTTTGAAGAGGATCCTTCCTCCCGGTACAGATAACAGGGGCAAATGTGCAACACCCTTCTAAAATACCCCAAATGTTTAATAATAAAACAACAACAATTAAATCATACATATCAGAGTAATCATGCATCTCAAGGGTGTCACATAACAACTTCTTCACAAAAGTCAACATAAAATCAGTCATGCTCAATTTTATTCAGCATAAAACTTCTTTAACAATACGCAGCGGATAAAATATTTCAACATCTGTAATTCATCAAAATTAACATTTATTCAACAATTCAAACATCCCGTCCCGATGTTACATCTATCAGAGCATGACCCTCTAACCACACTAGACTTCAAGCACTAGCTTCTATTCGACTCACTGCTCGTTACCTGAAAAATATAGCTGTAAGGGTGAGTTCCTCAATCGATATAACAAATATTATAATTTATCATGTTATGTTAAGTAATTCTACACGTTAATCACCCTAATTATATCATGCATTAGGCAACGGCACAGTCAACTCAATTATCATATTCAAACACAACGTAAAGGCAACTCAATAACAACATAAAATGCAACTCAATGAGACTCGACTCTTCATGCATGTGGTACCATTTGGAGTAAAACTCCCAACTTAAAATCATTGCCAGTTTAGTGGGCATCAAGGCATAAGCCTTCAACTTTCAACTTAAAATTTTGCCAATCCAGGCCAACGTGGTGTGAGCAAAAGCCCCATATTTTTGCCAATCCAGGCCAACGTGGTGTGAGCAAAAGCCCCGACTTAATGCATATGAATGTATATGTCATGTACGACTTGAAAGTTCAACAACATAATAACAACAGCCACATAACAGCTTTTCAACAAAACAACTCAAAATCGACGTTGGCTCTTCAGCCTACAACTCAGTAATTCTCAACAAAGCAACTTAGGATCAACGTTGGCTCATCAGCCTACAACTTAATAATTTCAACAAAGCAACTTAAAAATCAACTTTTCAACATTATTGCATCAGCATTTCACAACCATAAACCTAATAAATTCATTCATCACAATTAATTATGATAGGCCAGCTACCAATTGCATTTACAGCATAAAAATCAGCTATTTTTCCACACTGCACGTATACGAACAGGATTTGAAGTCTTTGAGTCGACCATAGGGGTCAGCCCAAAGCTCGCGGGTCGGCGCAAAGACTCTACTCAACTGGAGGGAGTCGGCGCAAAGACCCCTTGCGTCGACGCATGGGGTCGACGCTTAGCTCACGGGTCGGCGCCAAAATGTCTTGCGTCGACGCATGCAGTCGGCGCATGCCCCACGGGTCAGCGCACGCCGACCTTATGGTCGACCGCTCGCGCGCAGACTCAGATATTTCTGAGTTATTCCAAGTTCCGTCAGCTGCACGCAGATCGGGTTTTCCGGCCGCTTCCGCATCTAAAACCCTTTCTAAGAAAACCTAATTTGTCTTTAATTTAGTAGTGCCGAATCAAGTTTTTAATTGTGATCCGTACTATAGTCTAACAATTACGACTCACACAACTATCAATTCAATTTGCAGTTTTTAACACGGTTTATCCAACGTCAATTTCAGCATATGCAGTCCCAATTAGGGTTAAATCAACAGCTTATCACTACCCATGACATGTTAATCTATAATACCCATTAACCGACGATAAACCCCCCTTACCTGAGATAATCCGGCAATTCTCTAAGCTTTAGCTTTTCCGTTCCTCAACCGTGCTTTTCGGCTCTTTGCCCTTTTTCCTCTTCTCTGCAGCTTCTCTGAGTTTCACGTGAAATTTCTTTGTTAAGAATGAAACCCTTTTCTTTATTCCCACTTATATATATATTCCAATTATTATTATTCCAAAATAATAATAATAATAATAATAATAATCCAATAATCCAATTTATTTAATTAAATTAATAATTATATTATCAACTTAATTAAATAATTCTTTTTTCTTTATTTGGGGTGTTACAACTCTCCCCCACTAAAAGAGTTTTCGTCCTCGAAAACATACCTCAAGCAAATAACTCTGGATAGGACTCCTTCATCTGACTCTCCAGTTCCCAAGTCACATTGCCACCTGCTGGTCCTCCCCAAGCTACCTTCACTAAGGCAATCTCTTTACCCCGCAACTGCTTCAACTCTCGATCCTCAATCCTCATAGGCGATGTTTCAACAGTCAGGTTATCTCTCACCTGTACATCATCTACTTGGATCACATGCGACGAATCATGAATATACCTCCTCAACTGAGACACATGAAAAACCTCATGCAAATTCGCAAGTGACGGCGGTAAAGCGATACGATAGGCTACTTCTCCTATCCTCTCCAAAATCTGATAAGGGCCAATAAATCGCGGTGTCAACTTCTTCGACTTCAAAGCTCGACCAACACCAGTTATCGGAGTGACACGAAGGAACACATGATCCCCCTCTTGGAACTCAAGTGACTTCCTCCTCTTATCATGATAACTCTTCTGACGACTCTGAGCAATTCTCATCTTCTCCTGAATCATCTTAATCTTTTCTGTAGTCTGTTGAACAATCTCCGGTCCAACCACAGCACTCTCACCGGACTCATACCAACATAACGGTGTCCGACATCTCCTACCATACAAAGCTTCAAACGGCGCCATACTAATGCTCGAATGAAAACTATTGTTGTAGGTAAACTCAATCAAAGGTAAATAACAATCCCAAGCACCTCCCTTTTCCAAAACACAAGCTCTCAAAAGATCCTCTAATGACTGAATCGTCCTCTCAGTCTGACTATCAGTCTGCGGATGATATGCAGAACTCAATCTCAGCTTAGTTCCCAAAGCTCTCTGCAAACCTTCCCAGAACTTCGATGTAAATCTAGGATCTCTGTCCGAAACAATACTAGACGGAATACCATGCAAACTTACAATCTTTTCAATATACAACTCAGCTAATCTCTCTAACGGATAATCCATTCTGATCGGAATGAAATGAGCCGACTTCGTCAATCTATCAACAATCACCCAAATGGCTTCAAAATTCTTACTTGTCCTCGGTAAACCAGAAACAAGATCCATACTGATACTATCCCATTTCCACTCTGGAATAGCCAACGGTTGCATTAGCCCAGACGGCTTCTGATGCTCAATCTTTGACTTCTGACAAGTCAAACAGGAATAAACAAAACTTGCAATTTCCCTTTTCATTCCCGGCCACCAAAATAACTTCTTCAAATCACGATACATCTTCGTAGCTCCAGGATGAATACTCAAGCCACTACGATGTCCTTCCTCAAGAATACTCCTCTTAAGCTCGGTAACATCCGGAATACACACCCGACTACCAAATTTCAAAATACCATTCTCGTCAACTCTGAATTCGCCACCTTGACCTTGATTCACTAGAGTCAACTTATCAACCAAAAGCATATCGGATTTCTGACCCTCTCTGATCTCATCCAGAATACCACTTGTTAACTTCAACATTCCCAATTTAACACTATTGTGAGTACTCTCACACACCAAACTCAAGTCTCTAAACTGCTCAATTAAATCCAATTCCTTAACCATTAGCATAGACATATGTAATGATTTCCGACTCAATGCATCAGCCACTACGTTTGCTTTACCCGGATGGTAATTCAAACCAAAGTCATAATCCTTCAGAAACTCTAACCATCTTCTCTGTCTCATATTCAGCTCTTTCTGATCAAACAAATACTTTAAACTTTTATGGTCACTGAAAACTTCAAATCTTGACCCATACAAGTAATGTCTCCATAACTTCAGAACAAACACCACAGCCGCCAACTCTAAATCGTGCGTCGGATAATTCCTCTCATGAACCCTCAGCTGTCTTGAAGCATAAGCTATAACCTGCTTATTCTGCATCAACACGCCACCCAAACCCAACAATGAAGCATCGCAGTAAACCTCAAATGGTTCCGACGAACTCGGTAATATCAGAATAGGAGCAGTAGTCAGCCTTCTCTTTAACTCTTGGAAACCTTCTTCACATTTTGAGTCCCAAATAAACGCTTGCCCCTTTCTAGTCAACATTGTCAACGGTAATGCCAACTTAGAAAATCCCTCAATGAACTTCCTATAATAACCAGCCAAACCAAGGAAACTTCGAATCTCAGCAACAGACTTCGGAGCTTCCCACTTAGACACCGCTTCTATCTTAGAAGGATCAACAGCAACACCACCTCTTGAAATCACATGACCAAGAAAACTAACCTCTTCTAACCAAAATTCACACTTGGACAATTTAGCAAATAACTTCTTTTCTCGTAGAACTTCTAAAACCACTCTCAAATGCTCAGCATGCTCTTCTTCAGATTTCGAATACACCAAAATGTCATCAATAAACACCACAACAACTTGTCTAGGTACGGATGGAAAATCCTATTCATATACTCCATAAATACTCCAGGCGCATTAGTCACACCAAAAGGCATTACAGAATACTCATAATGTCCATACCTGGTTCTGAAAGCAGTCTTCTGAATATCCTCGGTTTTCACACGAATCTGATGATACCCAGATCTCAAATCTATCTTGCTGAACACACTTGCACCAACCATATGATCCATCAAATCATCAATCCTCGGCAACGGATACCGATTCTTGATCGTCACTTTATTCAGTTGTCTGTAGTCCACACACAACCTCATAGTACCTTCTTTCTTCTTAACCAATAGCACTGGCGCACCCCACGGTGACACACTCGGACAAATAAATTTCTTATCCAACAGATCTTCCAACTGACTCTTCAATTCAGTTAACTCAACAGCAGACATACGGTACGGAGCCATCGATATCGGTCTAGTACCAGGTACCAAGTCAATAGAGAACTCCACTTCACGCTCTGGCGGCAATTCATTCACCTCTTCAGGAAACACATCAGGAAAATCACACACCACAGCTAGATCGCCAATCACCAGTTTATCTTTAGCCTCCAAAGTCGCTAACAGCATAAACAACTCTGCTCCATCCACTACTTCTTCATTCACCTGTCTTGCTGATAGAAACAAACTCTTTCCTTCCTCAATCTCCGGAAAGACCACAGTCTTATCAAAACAATTGATAGAAACTCGATTAAACACCAACCAGTTCATACCCAGAATAACATCAATCTGCACTAACGGAAGACACACAAGGTCTATCCCAAAGTCTCTACCAAAAATACTCAAAGGACAGTTTAAACAAACCGAAGTAGTAGTCACTGAACCCTTCGCAGGAGTATCAATTACCATACTACCAAACATCTCAGATATCTCTAACTTAAGTTTCACAGCACAATCCAAAGATATAAAGGAATGAGTCGCACCTGTGTCAATAATAGCTACAAGAGGAAAGCCATTAATATAACACGTACCTCGGATCAAACGATCATCAGCAGAAGTCTCAGAACCCAATAGAGCAAAGACCTTGCCTCCTGACTGATTCCCTCTCTTCGGCTTCTGACACTGGCTTCCAATATGCCCTTCTTCACCACAATTAAAACAAATCACTTCCTTGTGCTTGCAATCAGCTATTGCATGCCCAGTCTTACCACAGCGAAAACACCTCTTCACTTCAGCAGTACATACATTACTCTTATGACCAGCCTGACCACATTTGAAGCAAACTATACCAGTAGGAGCACCTCCCCTACTAGTCCTCTGAGCCGGAGCAGCTACTTGTTTCCCTTTTCCAGCTGGAACATCATACGGCTTGCCACGGTTTTGATGCTGCTTTCCCCTGCGGTCACTGACAATCTTATAATGAGCATTATTGTCCTCTTCAAATATCCTGCAGCTATCCACCAATTCAGTAAAAATGCGTATCTTCTGATACCCAACAGCCTTCTTAATTTCAGAGCGCAATCCATTTTCAAACTTGATGCACTTTGAAAATTCAGCACCAGCACCAGTGTAATGAGGATAAAATTTGGACAACTCCACGAATTTCGCAGCATAATCCGTGACAGACATGTTTCCTTGCTTCAGCTCAAGGAATTCAATCTCCTTCTTACCACGGACATCCTCTGGATAATACTTCCTCAGAAATTCCCTACGGAATACATCCCAAGTAACGACTTCACCTGCCGCGGTCAACCTCTCGTGAGTCTCTAGCCACCAGTCATCAGCTTCGACTGCTAGCATGTGAGTACCATACCGAACCTTCTGAGCTGGAGTGCAATCCATAACACGGAAGATCCTCTCAATCTCTTTCAACCATCCCAAGGCTGCATCTGGATCATGCTTCCCTTTAAACACCGGCGGATTCTCTCTCTGAAAAGTCGCCAAGCTACGTGATCCAGCATCTCCACCAGCATTTGGCAAGTTCTGCACAGCTTGTGCCATTGCTTGCATTGCGGCAGCCATTGCAGCGTCATTCCTTCCAGCCATTTCAACTTATTAATACAACACAACTTAAAGTTAGATTGGTAACAATACACAATTGTTAGACAAAACGACACGACAACTGGCCGGACGGACCGACCTGCTCTGATACCACTAATGCAACCCCTTCTAAAATACCCCAAATGTTTAATAATAAAACAACAACAATTAAATCATACATATCAGAGTAATCATGCATCTCAAGGGTGTCACATAACAACTTCCTCACAAAAGTCAACATAAAATCAGTCATGCTCAATTTTATTCAGCATAAAACTTCTTTAACAATACGCAGCGGATAAAATATTTCAACATCTGTAATTCATCAAAATTAACATTTATTCAACAATTCAAACATCCCGTCCCGATGTTACATCTATCAGAGCATGACCCTCTAACCACACTAGACTTCAAGCACTAGCTTCTATTCGACTCACTGCTCGTTACCTGAAAAATATAGCTGTAAGGGTGAGTTCCTCAATCGATATAACAAATATTATAATTTATCATGTTATGTTAAGTAATTCTACACGTTAATCACCCTAATTATATCATGCATTAGGCAACGGCACAGTCAACTCAATTATCATATTCAAACACAACGTAAAGGCAACTCAATAACAACATAAAATGCAACTCAATGAGACTCGACTCTTCATGCATGTGGTACCATTTGGAGTAAAACTCCCAACTTAAAATCATTGCCAGTTTAGTGGGCATCACGGCATAAGCCTTCAACTTTCAACTTAAAATTTTGCCAATCCAGGCCAACGTGGTGTGAGCAAAAGCCCCATATTTTTGCCAATCCAGGCCAACGTGGTGTGAGCAAAAGCCCCGACTTAATGCATATGAATGTATATGTCATGTACGACTTGAAAGTTCAACAACATAATAACAACAGCCACATAACAGCTTTTCAACAAAACAACTCAAAATCGACGTTGGCTCTTCAGCCTACAACTCAGTAATTCTCAACAAAGCAACTTAGGATCAACGTTGGCTCATCAGCCTACAACTTAATAATTTCAACAAAGCAACTTAAAAATCAACTTTTCAACATTATTGCATCAGCATTTCACAACCATAAACCTAATAAATTCATTCATCACAATTAATTATGATAGGCCAGCTACCAATTGCATTTACAGCATAAAAATCAGCTATTTTTCCACACTGCACGTATACGAACAGGATTTGAAGTCTTTGAGTCGACCATAGGGGTCAGCCCAAAGCTCGCGGGTCGGCACAAAGACTCTACTCAACTGGAGGGAGTCGGCGCAAAGACCCCTTGCGTCGACGCATGGGGTCGACGCTTAGCTCACGGGTCGGCGCCAAAATGTCTTGCGTCGACGCATGCAGTCGGCGCATGCCCCACGGGTCAGCGCACGCCGACCTTATGGTCGACCGCTCGCGCGTAGACTCAGATATTTCTGAGTTATTCCAAGTTCCGTCAGCTGCACGCAGATCGGGTTTTCCGGCCGCTTCCGCATCTAAAACCCTTTCTAAGAAAACCTAATTTGTCTTTAATTTAGTAGTGCCGAATCAAGTTTTTAATTGTGATCCGTACTATAGTCTAACAATTACGACTCACACAACTATCAATTCAATTTGCAGTTTTTAACACGGTTTATCCAACGTCAATTTCAGCATATGCAGTCCCAATTAGGGTTAAATCAACAGCTTATCACTACCCATGACATGTTAATCTATAATACCCATTAACCGACGATAAACCCCCCTTACCTGAGATAATCCGGCAATTCTCTAAGCTTTAGCTTTTCCGTTCCTCAACCGTGCTTTTCGGCTCTTTGCCCTTTTTCCTCTTCTCTGCAGCTTCTCTGAGTTTCACGTGAAATTTCTTTGTTAAGAATGAAACCCTTTTCTTTATTCCCACTTATATATATATTCCAATTATTATTATTCCAAAATAATAATAATAATAATAATAATAATAATCCAATAATCCAATTTATTTAATTAAATTAATAATTATATTATCAACTTAATTAAATAATTCTTTTTTCTTTATTTGGGGTGTTACAACTCTCCCCCACTAAAAGAGTTTTCGTCCTCGAAAACATACCTCAAGCAAATAACTCTGGATAGGACTCCTTCATCTGACTCTCCAGTTCCCAAGTCACATTGCCACCTGCTGGTCCTCCCCAAGCTACCTTCACTAAGGCAATCTCTTTACCCCGCAACTGCTTCAACTCTCGATCCTCAATCCTCATAGGCGATGTTTCAACAGTCAGGTTATCTCTCACCTGTACATCATCTACTTGGATCACATGCGACGGATCATGAATATACCTCCTCAACTGAGACACATGAAAAACCTCATGCAAATTCGCAAGTGACGGCGGTAAAGCGATACGATAGGCTACTTCTCCTATCCTCTCCAAAATCTGATAAGGGCCAATAAATCGCGGTGTCAACTTCTTCGACTTCAAAGCTCGACCAACACCAGTTATCGGAGTGACACGAAGGAACACATGATCCCCCTCTTGGAACTCAAGTGACTTCCTCCTCTTATCATGATAACTCTTCTGACGACTCTGAGCAATTCTCATCTTCTCCTGAATCATCTTAATCTTTTCTGTAGTCTGTTGAACAATCTCCGGTCCAACCACAGCACTCTCACCGGACTCATACCAACATAACGGTGTCCGACATCTCCTACCATACAAAGCTTCAAACGGCGCCATACTAATGCTCGAATGAAAACTATTGTTGTAGGTAAACTCAATCAAAGGTAAATAACAATCCCAAGCACCTCCCTTTTCCAAAACACAAGCTCTCAAAAGATCCTCTAATGACTGAATCGTCCTCTCAGTCTGACCATCAGTCTGCGGATGATATGCAGAACTCAATCTCAGCTTAGTTCCCAAAGCTCTCTGCAAACCTTCCCAGAACTTCGATGTAAATCTAGGATCTCTGTCCGAAACAATACTAGACGGAATACCATGCAAACTTACAATCTTTTCAATATACAACTCAGCTAATCTCTCTAACGGATAATCCATTCTGATCGGAATGAAATGAGCCGACTTCGTCAATCTATCAACAATCACCCAAATGGCTTCAAAATTCTTACTTGTCCTCGGTAAACCAGAAACAAGATCCATACTGATACTATCCCATTTCCACTCTGGAATAGCCAACGGTTGCATTAGCCCAGACGGCTTCTGATGCTCAATCTTTGACTTCTGACAAGTCAAACAGGAATAAACAAAACTTGCAATTTCCCTTTTCATTCCCGGCCACCAAAATAACTTCTTCAAATCACGATACATCTTCGTAGCTCCAGGATGAATACTCAAGCCACTACGATGTCCTTCCTCAAGAATACTCCTCTTAAGCTCGGTAACATCCGGAATACACACCCGACTACCAAATTTCAAAATACCATTCTCGTCAACTCTGAATTCGCCACCTTGACCTTGATTCACTAGAGTCAACTTATCAACCAAAAGCATATCGGATTTCTGACCCTCTCTGATCTCATCCAGAATACCACTTGTTAACTTCAACATTCCCAATTTAACACTATTGTGAGTACTCTCACACACCAAACTCAAGTCTCTAAACTGCTCAATTAAATCCAATTCCTTAACCATTAGCATAGACATATGTAATGATTTCCGACTCAATGCATCAGCCACTACGTTTGCTTTACCCGGATGGTAATTCAAACCAAAGTCATAATCCTTCAGAAACTCTAACCATCTTCTCTGTCTCATATTCAGCTCTTTCTGATCAAACAAATACTTTAAACTTTTATGGTCACTGAAAACTTCAAATCTTGACCCATACAAGTAATGTCTCCATAACTTCAGAACAAACACCACAGCCGCCAACTCTAAATCGTGCGTCGGATAATTCCTCTCATGAACCCTCAGCTGTCTTGAAGCATAAGCTATAACCTGCTTATTCTGCATCAACACGCCACCCAAACCCAACAATGAAGCATCGCAGTAAACCTCAAATGGTTCCGACGAACTCGGTAATATCAGAATAGGAGCAGTAGTCAGCCTTCTCTTTAACTCTTGGAAACCTTCTTCACATTTTGAGTCCCAAATAAACGCTTGCCCCTTTCTAGTCAACATTGTCAACGGTAATGCCAACTTAGAAAATCCCTCAATGAACTTCCTATAATAACCAGCCAAACCAAGGAAACTTCGAATCTCAGCAACAGACTTCGGAGCTTCCCACTTAGACACCGCTTCTATCTTAGAAGGATCAACAGCAACACCACCTCTTGAAATCACATGACCAAGAAAACTAACCTCTTCTAACCAAAATTCACACTTGGACAATTTAGCAAATAACTTCTTTTCTCGTAGAACTTCTAAAACCACTCTCAAATGCTCAGCATGCTCTTCTTCAGATTTCGAATACACCAAAATGTCATCAATAAACACCACAACAACTTGTCTAGGTACGGATGGAAAATCCTATTCATATACTCCATAAATACTCCAGGCGCATTAGTCACACCAAAAGGCATTACAGAATACTCATAATGTCCATACCTGGTTCTGAAAGCAGTCTTCTGAATATCCTCGGTTTTCACACGAATCTGATGATACCCAGATCTCAAATCTATCTTGCTGAACACACTTGCACCAACCATATGATCCATCAAATCATCAATCCTCGGCAACGGATACCGATTCTTGATCGTCACTTTATTCAGTTGTCTGTAGTCCACACACAACCTCATAGTACCTTCTTTCTTCTTAACCAATAGCACTGGCGCACCCCACGGTGACACACTCGGACAAATAAATTTCTTATCCAACAGATCTTCCAACTGACTCTTCAATTCAGTTAACTCAACAGCAGACATACGGTACGGAGCCATCGATATCGGTCTAGTACCAGGTACCAAGTCAATAGAGAACTCCACTTCACGCTCTGGCGGCAATTCATTCACCTCTTCAGGAAACACATCAGGAAAATCACACACCACAGCTAGATCGCCAATCACCAGTTTATCTTTAGCCTCCAAAGTCGCTAACAGCATAAACAACTCTGCTCCATCCACTACTTCTTCATTCACCTGTCTTGCTGATAGAAACAAACTCTTTCCTTCCTCAATCTCCGGAAAGACCACAGTCTTATCAAAACAATTGATAGAAACTCGATTAAACACCAACCAGTTCATACCCAGAATAACATCAATCTGCACTAACGGAAGACACACAAGGTCTATCCCAAAGTCTCTACCAAAAATACTCAAAGGACAGTTTAAACAAACCGAAGTAGTAGTCACTGAACCCTTCGCAGGAGTATCAATTACCATACTACCAAACATCTCAGATATCTCTAACTTAAGTTTCACAGCACAATCCAAAGATATAAAGGAATGAGTCGCACCTGTGTCAATAATAGCTACAAGAGGAAAGCCATTAATATAACACGTACCTCGGATCAAACGATCATCAGCAGAAGTCTCAGAACCCAATAGAGCAAAGACCTTGCCTCCTGACTGATTCCCTCTCTTCGGCTTCTGACACTGGCTTCCAATATGCCCTTCTTCACCACAATTAAAACAAATCACTTCCTTGTGCTTGCAATCAGCTATTGCATGCCCAGTCTTACCACAGCGAAAACACCTCTTCACTTCAGCAGTACATACATTACTCTTATGACCAGCCTGACCACATTTGAAGCAAACTATACCAGTAGGAGCACCTCCCCTACTAGTCCTCTGAGCCGGAGCAGCTACTTGTTTCCCTTTTCCAGCTGGAACATCATACGGCTTGCCACGGTTTTGATGCTGCTTTCCCCTGCGGTCACTGACAATCTTATAATGAGCATTATTGTCCTCTTCAAATATCCTGCAGCTATCCACCAATTCAATAAAAATGCGTATCTTCTGATACCCAACAGCCTTCTTAATTTCAGAGCGCAATCCATTTTCAAACTTGATGCACTTTGAAAATTCAGCACCAGCACCAGTGTAATGAGGATAAAATTTGGACAACTCCACGAATTTCGCAGCATAATCCGTCACAGACATGTTTCCTTGCTTCAGCTCAAGGAATTCAATCTCCTTCTTACCACGGACATCCTCTGGATAATACTTCCTCAGAAATTCCCTACGGAATACATCCCAAGTAACGACTTCACCTGCCGCGGTCAACCTCTCGTGAGTCTCTAGCCACCAGTCATCAGCTTCGACTGCTAGCATGTGAGTACCATACCGAACCTTCTGAGCTGGAGTGCAATCCATAATACGGAAGATCCTCTCAATCTCTTTCAACCATCCCAAGGCTGCATCTGGATCATGCTTCCCTTTAAACACCGGCGGATTCTCTCTCTGAAAAGTCGCCAAGCTACGTGATCCAGCATCTCCACCAGCATTTGGCAAGTTCTGCACAGCTTGTGCCATTGCTTGCATTGCGGCAGCCATTGCAGCGTCATTCCTTCCATCCATTTCAACTTATTAATACAACACAACTTAAAGTTAGATTGGTAACAATACACAATTGTTAGACAAAACGACACGACAACTGGCCGGACGGACCGACCTGCTCTGATACCACTAATGCAACACCCTTCTAAAATACCCCAAATGTTTAATAATAAAACAACAACAATTAAATCATACATATCAGAGTAATCATGCATCTCAAGGGTGTCACATAACAACTTCTTCACAAAAGTCAACATAAAATCAGTCATGCTCAATTTTATTCAGCATAAAACTTCTTTAACAATACGCAGCGGATAAAATATTTCAACATCTGTAATTCATCAAAATTAACATTTATTCAACAATTCAAACATCCCGTCCCGATGTTACATCTATCAGAGCATGACCCTCTAACCACACTAGACTTCAAGCACTAGCTTCTATTCGACTCACTGCTCGTTACCTGAAAAATATAGCTGTAAGGGTGAGTTCCTCAATCGATATAACAAATATTATAATTTATCATGTTATGTTAAGTAATTCTACACGTTAATCACCCTAATTATATCATGCATTAGGCAACGGCACAGTCAACTCAATTATCATATTCAAACACAACGTAAAGGCAACTCAATAACAACATAAAATGCAACTCAATGAGACTCGACTCTTCATGCATGTGGTACCATTTGGAGTAAAACTCCCAACTTAAAATCATTGCCAGTTTAGTGGGCATCAAGGCATAAGCCTTCAACTTTCAACTTAAAATTTTGCCAATCCAGGCCAACGTGGTGTGAGCAAAAGCCCCATATTTTTGCCAATCCAGGCCAACGTGGTGTGAGCAAAAGCCCCGACTTAATGCATATGAATGTATATGTCATGTACGACTTGAAAGTTCAACAACATAATAACAACAGCCACATAACAGCTTTTCAACAAAACAACTCAAAATCGACGTTGGCTCTTCAGCCTACAACTCAGTAATTCTCAACAAAGCAACTTAGGATCAACGTTGGCTCATCAGCCTACAACTTAATAATTTCAACAAAGCAACTTAAAAATCAACTTTTCAACATTATTGCATCAGCATTTCACAACCATAAACCTAATAAATTCATTCATCACAATTAATTATGATAGGCCAGCTACCAATTGCATTTACAGCATAAAAATCAGCTATTTTTCCACACTGCACGTATACGAACAGGATTTGAAGTCTTTGAGTCGACCATAGGGGTCAGCCCAAAGCTCGCGGGTCGGCACAAAGACTCTACTCAACTGGAGGGAGTCGGCGCAAAGACCCCTTGCGTCGACGCATGGGGTCGACGCTTAGCTCACGGGTCGGCGCCAAAATGTCTTGCGTCGACGCATGCAGTCGGCGCATGCCCCACGGGTCAGCGCACGCCGACCTTATGGTCGACCGCTCGCGCGCAGACTCAGATATTTCTGAGTTATTCCAAGTTCCGTCAGCTGCACGCAGATCGGGTTTTCCGGCCGCTTCCGCATCTAAAACCCTTTCTAAGAAAACCTAATTTGTCTTTAATTTAGTAGTGCCGAATCAAGTTTTTAATTGTGATCCGTACTATAGTCTAACAATTACGACTCACACAACTATCAATTCAATTTGCAGTTTTTAACACGGTTTATCCAACGTCAATTTCAGCATATGCAGTCCCAATTAGGGTTAAATCAACAGCTTATCACTACCCATGACATGTTAATCTATAATACCCATTAACCGACGATAAACCCCCCTTACCTGAGATAATCCGGCAATTCTCTAAGCTTTAGCTTTTCCGTTCCTCAACCGTGCTTTTCGGCTCTTTGCCCTTTTTCCTCTTCTCTGCAGCTTCTCTGAGTTTCACGTGAAATTTCTTTGTTAAGAATGAAACCCTTTTCTTTATTCCCACTTATATATATATTCCAATTATTATTATTCCAAAATAATAATAATAATAATAATAATAATAATCCAATAATCCAATTTATTTAATTAAATTAATAATTATATTATCAACTTAATTAAATAATTCTTTTTTCTTTATTTGGGGTGTTACAAAATGGACTCTGAATTACGAAGGTCCATATGTTGTTAAGAAGGTTTTCTCTGGTGGAGCCTTGATGCTTACAACTATGGATGGTGAAGATTTTCCGTCCCCTGTTAACTCAGATGTAGTCAAAAAATACTTCGCATAAATTGACCCGCTGGACGAAAAGAATAAAAGAGTCCAGGAAAAAAAGGGCATCCCGGCGAACCAAAAAAAAAGGAAAGGTTCGGGAAAAAGTTAGGGATAAAAAGAGTGAAGAATATGTACACCCGGTAAGTCGAAAACCCGCAAGGGTGGCTTAGGCAAAAATGGGTATCCCGGTGGATTGAAAACCCGAAAGGGCGATCCAGGCAAAAGAGGGATTAAAGCGAAGACTACAATCTGAGTTATCTGTACTTCATCGCGCTTCAGTGTCTACCATCTCGAAGGATAGGATCGGTCCAATTATTCTTCTCAGAAAGCAGGGAATTTGGGAGGAAATTGATGATTTGTGAGTCATAACAGAATTGGGAAATAGTGGATGTCGTATTCACATTGCCATTAGGATAGATTTTCCTTTTGTGCGCAATTACCTCTTTCTAGGAATTGCTTCATGATGTATTCGCCTTTTCAGGCCCATTTTCAATCAATAAAAGTCGTTATTCAGATAAATTGCTCTCTTGTTTTTATTTTTACTGTTTTGTTTGCAAAAACGTCCGAATTTTTGATAAACATTGCATATAAAAACATGAAGGCTAAACAATAACGTGCAGAAAGATAAAACATTTGAAAATCATTTTGAATGTTGAGTACACTTGAGTGTATCTTGTCCATGCAATCCCCTGGGGCATGTATGTCTTGTTGTTTGCAGGTTGTCACCTTTGGTTCCTGGCTGAAGCAGATAAGCCACGGTTTGTTCAGGGATGTTGTCAGCACTGTCCAGTAGTGTGAGAGGATGGGGATCTTCCCCAGCAGATGAAGCAAGTTCAGGACTTGTCTACCCAACATAGTCAAGATCAGGGATTCCTCAGCAGGATTGAGGATGTTTCCTCAGCAGGCTTGGAAGTGGCTGTTTTCCCAAGCAAGTCTGAAAGCTATTATAACTGTTCTTTCCCGGCATAAGCGTTTGTGGGTAGTGTGTCCCTCAACAGCAAGTTCGAAGGCTATTCTATCCCTAGCTAGTCTGAAGGATGTTAGTCCCCACTGAGTCTGAAGGATGTTGTATCCCCAGCGGAGGTATCAGTGAGTAGTTTATTCCTCAGCAGTCGGGTATGAAGTACTGTAATCCTCAGCATAGTCGTGAATGCCTTTCCCCCATCAGGGTTGTGAATGTTTTCCCCTAGCAGATCTCCCCAGCAGAGGTTTATGTTGATAGTTTTCCCCAGCGAGTTCCCCAAGTGGATCAGGTTCGGTGAAAATTATCCCCAGTAGAGTTTATCCTACCTGTGGATTGGCCGCTATCCTCAAAAGAGGTGAGCATTGGTTGTTTCCCGGGCGGAGTCCCCAAGTGGATTGGATTCGGTGAAGGTTGACCCCGGTGGGATCCTTTCTCCGGCAACAGTGCTATTCCCCAGCCAGAGATTCCCCAGTTGAGTTGGTTTCTCTGTCGTCCCCAGAGTATCAGATTAGCAAGGCACCCCGGCAGTGCGTCTCCCCCCAGAGTTGGAGAATCTATTCAGATTTGTGTGCTCAGCAGAGCAATTCGTTTGCTCCCCAACAGGAGTTTTCATCATTTTGCATCTTGCATGTAGTAATCATTGCATCCTCAAATCGCGTAGCGTTTACATTTCAACATGGAGCATTACGCCATAGAAAAATTCAAACATATGCATTCATGTGTTAAACCTAATCAGACCATATCCCCGGCAGAGGCGGATCATTGTTCAACATCTGTATGGCACATTTGCTACAGTTGCTCTTGACAGACAGCATTCAAGGTTGATTCTCCCCAATGAGATCCCCAGCAAGTGATTAGCCTTGCCTTGACATATGTAGATGTCATCCCTGTGATACCGGTAAGTGGCATGTCAGCACCCGTGTGTGTTCTCATCTTTCGGTGTCGGTAAACACCATTGTTTCGGTGTCGGTAAACATCGAGTCTCACTCCAGTCATCAGTAAATGTCTGGTCATTCTCACCTTTCGGTGTCGGTAAACATCATTGTTTCGGTGTCGGTAGATACCGAGTCTCACTCCAGTCATCGGTAAATGTCTGGTCGTCCCTTGTTTTGATGTCGGTAAACATCATCTTTCGATGTCGGTAAACATCGAGTCTCACTCCAGTCATCGGTAAATGTCTGGTCGTCCCTTGTTTTGATGTCGGTAAACATCATCTTTCGATGACGGTAAACATCGAGTCTCACACCAGTCACCGGTAAATGTCTGGTCGTCCCTTGTTTTGATGTCGGTAAACATCATTTTTCGATGTCGGTAAACATCGAGTCTTTCTCCCAGTCATCGGTAAATGTATGGTCTTACTTCCCTTCTGTACGCATCATCTTTCGATGTCGGTAAACATTGTATCCTTTCCCAGTTCATCCGTTGATGTCTGGCCACCTCTCCGTTGGTGTCGATAAACGTTGAGTTTTTCCCATTCGTCCGTTGACGTATGGTTGTATCCCTTTCTCCCAGTCATCCGTTGATGTCTGGTCACCTCTCCGTTGGTGTCGATAAACGTCGAGTTTTTCCCATTCGTTCGTTGACGTCTGTTTGTCTTCTTCCCCAGGTCATCCGTTGATGTCTGGTCACCTCTCCGTTGGTGTCGATAAACGTCGAGTTCCTCCCATTCGTCCGTTGACGTCTGGTCGAGTTTTCATCCCATTCATCCGTTGATGTCTGGTCACCTCTTCGTTGGTGTCGATAAACGTGGAGTTTTTCCCATTCGTCCGTTGACGTCTGGCTGTATCCTTTCATTGATAAAAATCAAAATCCCCAGTGATAAATATCAAATTCCCAGTTGAAGCCACCATCGGTAAATGGTCCTGCTTCTTTTGGATGTTGTTTCCCAGCAGCCATCGGTAAATGGTCTCGTTGACGTTGATATCGGTAAATATCAAGTTTCCAGTAAATTAGCCATCGGTAAATGGCCTCGCTTTCCTGAAGTTATTGTGCAGCCGCCATCGGTAAATGGCCTCGCTTTTCTTTGTATCATCTCCCGCAGAGTGCAAATTTCCACGGTTCTTTGGTATTCAATCCCTGTTTACCTTGAAGGTCTGACAGCCGTTGCTCTCATCCGTTCAGGTTCCCAGTTGATTGAATAGGGGCAGCTGTAGCACCTCAAATTTGCACCTCCCATTTGTACATTCATTTCATTTTTTAGGTCATTAAGATTGCATTGGCATTGCATAGCATGTTACATCTCATCAGTCAAGACTGGTCAGGAGATTCAATTGTGCAAGAGAGTAAGAGCATTTTCCATGAGATGAAAGCCCTATGGTGGTTTCAATGAGCTTACATGACCCAAGGATCATTTTGAAGCAGCTTGGCCAAGTGTTGAAGGCTTAGATTCATCAGTGCATGACCAAGTCATCTGAGGTCCATAAAAGTCAACTGCAAAGTCAACTGTGGATTTGGAGGTGGGAAGTGATTAGAGATACTTCATTCATGTTCAAACAAGTCTCATTTGACATTTCAAACACTCACATGGAAGAATTTGAAGTCAAGTCAAGAATTTCCCAAAATAGAAAGTGACCCATAATTTGAAATTTCCAAAAATGGAAAGGTTTTGGACCAACTTCAACTCAATTTTACATCATCAAGAAAACTTCAAATGAAATTTTGTCCAACATGAAAGTTGAAGATCTTTCTCTCCCTTTCCAAAAAGTCCAAGATCATGGATTTATGATGTGTGGTTGAGGAGATATGATCCAATCATGGCAAAGTGTGCTTAAAAATTCAAATGGCCATAACTTTTGAACCAAGGCTCCAAATTTGGTGGTTCTTTTTGCATTTTGTTCCTCATGACATGCACTTTCCAAATATCTCGTTACATGGCATGAAATTCTTTTGCATGATCATATGCTCATTCATGAAGTTTTTTGAAGGAAAATTTATAAAATCAATTTGAGTGATCATATGCATGAAATACCAATTCCAAAGTGTGCATGGGCTATTTTTAAGTGGATTTGGGCCAGCTTTGGGTACTGTTCACGCATGCATCTCATGCATGAGGTGAAAATCCAATTTTCTCACACACCTTGTAACTTGTTAATCCCATTTGGTTTTGGCTTAAGCATGTTTTCAGGATCATTAACAAGGCATATATAAGGATAATCACAACTGCATTGGCCAAAAATAACACTTTCAGATCTAGATTTTAAAAATTGATCAAAAATTTCTCTCAACAAGAACTTCCAATTTTCTCACACAAAGGCCATTTCTCTTGTTGGATTCATGATTATGAAGTGTTTTTGAGGCAAATTGAACGTGGATTTGGAGGAATTCGTGCCAGTTTTGACCACACATGAAGCTTGAAGCATTAATGGAAATTTCAAATTCTACTGGATTCGTGCTTGTTTGAGCTTCAATCTCTCCATCAATCATCTCAACAAGCATTGTAGAAGAGTTTTGGACCATTGCTGAGCCTTGTAGCACGAGTTTCCACTTGCTGTTCTTCAAGAGGTCATGATTCGAACCTTTTAATTTTGAAATCCATGTATATATTATTGTAGATCTTGTTCTACTGGTAATTCTGGTGAAAGAATCGTGTGATTTGATGCATTATTGGTTGAGTTAGGGTTAATTCAAGTTTTATGCATGAACTTTCTCTTGCTCGATTCTCTCTTGATACGTAGAATTAGGTTTAGCTCGTGTTTGATCCATGATCTCCATTGGAAATGCTACGTGTTGATGTAATTGTTTTTGATTTCTGGAAATTTGTTGAAGCTTGTACACTGTTCATCTTCTTCCTCATGAAGAAGATGAAGATCATCCTACGGCAACGGTTTTTTCCAGTTAGCAACGCTTCCTGTTATTTGCCATGTTGTGCTAGGGCTTCATCCTGATTGGTCCATGTGCGCGCTTACCTTGCATTTCCATTGGCCTTGGGTGTTTTGACCATGCCACCTCAGCGTTGAATGTCACGTATTAAATGAAACGGTGCGTTTTAGCACCTGGCGCGCGCCACATTTTGAATCCACACCGGGTTCGATCCTTGGCGCCTCCAAATATTCAAATGCTTCATGATTTTTAGGCTTTCCCTCCATATTTTGCCATGCCATGATTATTTTGCTTTTTAATTTTTTCCAAACTTCATAAAATCATATAAAATTGAAAAATCATCCAAATCAATCCCAATTTTTTGCAAAATGCTCCTTAGAATGTCTAGTTTTTTATGATCATGAATTGGAAAGTTGTGCATGGCTGGAAAATTAATTTGTTCTAGGTTGATTGATCACATGTACATCTATGACATTGCTTGATTCAAACTATCATGAAATGCTTGTTTTTCATCCAATGAACTTGAAATTTTGCATGCTGATTCTAGATACATTGATGGATGTTTTGGTTTTGGTTTGACATTTTTCTCATTCACCATTTCTGTTTTATGCTTGTGTTAACATGGTGTGACAATTTGTGTCACACATTTGGTTGTCTAAATTGCACAATGTGATTTCCATGCCAAATGATCTCCAATGTTTCTGATTTTTTGTGCGATGGATGTTGTGGATGTCTTGATTGCTCATGAATTTTTCCAGAATTATTTGAGTCATTTCTGTTTTGATTGAGAATTTTCATTCATGATGATCATTTGGATGCCTTGAATTGGTCTTTGACTTATCTTGCCCATGAAATGGACTTGCTTATTGATTATGATTTGGTCCTTTTTATGGTTTGTTCTTGAGTGAATAAAAATGCTTTGTGTTGAGTTTGAGGTTCTGTTTTGGATTTTTGATCCTCTTTTGACCCTAGGCTTTGACCTAGTGGTTTGTTACTTACCATTTGAGTTGTGATTTCAGGTTCAAGTGTGCATCTCCATGATTGATGTTGCTCCTTCATTTGAGCTTGATTATTGGTTGTTGTTGGCTAACCTTTGTGTGTTTTGTAGGCTTTGAGAACAATTCACTTGTGCTTGTGGCTTGCTCATTGTTGTCTGATGATGCTTTGTCTGTCTATTTGGTATTGACTGTTGTCTGGTTGTTTGAACTGTATGCTGATTGGTTTAGCTGTTTCCACAGGTACCTAAGTTGCTTTAAGTTCATTTGAACTTTGCTTTGCTTGCTTGTGGTTGGAATACCACTGAGGTATAATTTCTTGATCTTCATGTAGTCTGGAAGACCTGTCATGTTACTTTGGCAGGCACCTGTTTGAAGCCCTCCTTAAGAGGCAATGTTTGTGGTTGTTTAATTTTGTGCCAAGCAGGTAAAGACCTCTTAAGAGGAAATTGGCAGATAAAAGGGATGTGCAATCCATCCCCTGCTATTCAGTTGTGTCATTCATCCTGCTCACACCATTGTGTTGATGCACTTTGAATCAAAACCCAAGATCCTGTTGTGTCAGTCATGTGGAGAAGAGTTCCTACATTCTGAACTCCCACACTTTCATTGTCTGAAGCTCTCCCAGGCCAGGGATAAGAGCTGTGAGGTCTTACCCTTACTTCTCATTTCATCTGCTTCACCCTAACTCTCAATAGTAGGTTTAAGAGCTAACCACACCCCATTCCAGTTGGCTTGTTTGTTGAGGTTGACATGACTCCTTGACTAAAGCCTAGCCTTGTGTGAGCCAATTGTTTGCATATAGTGTGTGTGCTTGCTCTTGTGCTTGTGGTTGATGATTGTGCTGTTTAGGCTAGCTTGCTTCCTGTGCAAGTTAGAATAGAAACCTCAACATAGGGATCTTATGCATGACAACTTCTAGGCTCGAGTCGTAGTCTCCCTAGTAGCTTGTTATCCCCCTTTGTCTCTGGTTAGGTTAGAAGTTCTTTCCCTGTTTAGGGGAACTATGTCGCCCTGATCCTCATACCAGATGAGGTATGTAGGCAGGAGATTGAGCTGATCTCTCTGGGCACCTTCTTTTCTTTTTGTGTGTGTTTGTTATCCTTTTCTGGTTGGAGTCTGATGTAAGTCCAGCGATTGACATTCGGTTTCCAGTTTGTGCGTGTGGAGTCTGACATAAGTCCAGCGATTGGCAGTTGGTTTCCTGTGTGTGTTTGCGTTGGAGTCTGACGTAAGTCCAGCGATTGGCAGTCGATTTCCTGTTTGTGTTTTGTTTGGCGTGCGTTAGCCGAGCTACGAGTGCTCTGATTCTTCTCTGGTTAGAGAAGATACGTATGCATAGGATGCGACATCCTAGCGAGCACGTTTCCCCTGTCCCGAACTACGTCGAATCTGATGTTTGTGTCTGACAGACTACGTAGGCCCAAGATGCGATATCCTGCCGAGTCCCGTTTCTTTTGTCTTTCGGTGTTTCCTTCCAGCCTTGTGCAGTTTGTGAGCAGTTTCTAGCAACCTTCCTTCTATTCTTTCGGAGCGTGGATCCCGTCGAGTACGACGGATGCGTAGGGGTGCTAATACCTTCCCTTCGCATAACCGACTCCCGATCCCATCTTTCTCTGGTCGCGAGACCATGTCCTTTCCAGGTTTACTTCGAGCGTTTCCTTTCCCTCTTTTGGGATAAATAACGCACAGTGGCGGCTCTGTTGTTTCGTTTTCCCGCCGGTTTTTCGCGTAATGCGACAACTTGGATGCCCTTCAACTTGAAAATAGAGGAAACTGTTTCCTTCTTGTGGCGTCCGCCACAAGCACAAAGTGGGGCGCCTTAGTGGATGAAGTGGGGAAACGTGGGAGTTGAGGAAGTTGGACTTGGACACGTCATGGCTTGGCTGTGGCGCCCGCCATGGGGTAGGCCATAAGCACAAAATGATGAATTTTACGGTTTTTAGCCCTTTTTCACTCCTTTTCTCGATCAGGGCTCCGATTAAAGTAAAAACCTGAAAACAAAGGAAAACACAGTAATAACACAACAAAATGACAATAAAACAACTAGAATGCATGTGAAATTGGAGTCGAAAATGCGTAACTTTTAGTGTGATCAAACTCTCCCACACTTAAACCTTTGCTTGTCCTCAAGTAAAACATTGAAAAGCTCATAAAAGAAAATTTGCGTAAACGAGTGCTTAAGGTAAAAATTCCATGTTCAAGTCGGGATGCAGTGATAGGTACTAACTGAGTGAACTAAGGGTATCATGATGACACTAATCCGCAAATACGGACATAAGCTTCATTCCTATATTAACCAACCCATATCATCCCACAACACCTAGGCCTGCCTCTTCATCTCTTTTGTGTCCTTTTCATTCAGGCGCAATCACATTAAGCCCATTATCCGTACATACTTCATAGTAGAGTGGCCTGTTAGTGATTATGATCAGAGCTTGGGGTTTCTGGCACATAAACATGTGTAAACCCTTTTATTGGACCCAATTGTAGTTGTGGGGGATCGGATCGTAATCCGCCCTACCGAGTTCAGTGCCAGATACCTCTGAACCAACTAGCAGTGAGTACTGCTTTTCTTTTTTTTCTTTTTCTTTTTCTTTTTGTAGCAATTTTTTTACAATTCTTTGGTTTAAATGACTTTGTTAGGGTCACCTATACCGGAGTTGCCTTTTTTTTGCTTTCTTTTATTTTTTTATTTTTTTCTGGATCATTCACTTATTTGCATCGGTCCCCTACGTAGAGGATGTGTAGGCCGGAGCTAACTGCTGAGATAAACTACTAAGGACTTATACAGAAATGATGATTAAGGCTATGGTATATGGGGTTTCGGGAATGATTCCTATATTTACGAAGCTTATGGGTGCTAAAACAGATACTGATGTTTCGCAAAGTTCTCCCAAGTCACCGCATCCTTACTCAAAGTGTGTCCTTAAAACCTGCAAACTTTCGAACTAACACTATTTTCTTTTGCAAAAATTTTTTGGTGGGGCTAAAGGTATGGGGAGGTAGGATTGTACTAAGGATCTACTATATTTGGTGACTCGTCAGACTCATTCATTATACTAAAAAAACAAAATAAACAACTAAAAGGAAATAACAATAAATAAATTATCTAAAAACAGCAAATAAAAACGATAAGGGAAAAGCGAGAGAAACAATAAAGAAAAGACGATAGAGTCTCCTCCCACACTTAAATCGAACATTGTCCCCAATATTTTGAAATAAGATAAGGAAGAGTTACCTGGCAACCTATTGCTGACCACTAGTGCCCTCGCCATCCTGAGGTGGACGACGGGATCGGGTACGACGATGGTCTCTCTGATCCATCCTCGCCTACAGGGGATCCTGAGCGGTCCTCACTTCTCGAAGGTTACCAATAATGGAACCTTGGGTGGCTTCAATTAGTGCCATGTGTCTCTAGTGGTATTGTTGCTGACGGGCTTGCGTATTTGTAATCACTTGCAGAGACTGTAGAACAGTGTCATAGGACCTGTCTGTCCTCCGCTGTGATTCTTGCATGAAGTTCATATTACCCGTCATTTGTTGCTGGAGGGTAGAGAGTAGGTCGTCACGCCTTTGCTCTCTAGCCAGGTGGTCACGCCACATCTCCTCTGTAATATAGAAGCCAGGAGTGGTACCTGCAGAAGAAGAAGATGGTGCGGTGTATGATGGTGAAGGATGATGGGGGGACACATGTGGTACGGGAGATCTCTCTCTCCGATCATATTCATCATCAGTGTCTGGTCCCGCCTCATCAGGAATGTTAGGAGGAAGAGGACCCAAAACAGGTGGAGCATGTAAATCATAGGTCCAATTCCTCTCATCACGTATATGTGTACGTCTAGTGCAAGGTAGAATAACAGATGGGATGGCTACACCATGAATCATAAGTGTATAACCTCCTTCTCTCCTTGAACGACACAATTTCATGTCTCTTAGAAATTTTAAGTTAATTGTGCGAGGAGGTAAGGGGTCTAGGGTAGCCATCTCATTGTTCAGGTTAAGTGCCCGAGCAATAGACGTAATTGTCGCATCACGCGAAAAAACCGGCGGGAAAACAAGAACAACAGAGCCGCCACCGTGCGTTATTTATCCCAAAAGAGGGAAAGGAAACGCTCGAAGTAAACCTGGGAAAGAACATGGTCTCGCGACCAAAGAGAATGGGTTCGGGAGTCGGTTATGCGAAGGGAAGGTATTAGCACCCCTACGCATCCGTAGTACTCTACGGGATCCACGCACAAAAGGAAGGAATATTGTTGCTAAAACACTGCTCAAACTCACACACACTGGCTAAAAGAGACACAAGAAAACAGACAAGACTGACTCGGCAGGATGTCGCATCCTGGGCCTACTTAGTCTATCAGGCATAGACATCAGAGTCGAAGTAGTTCGGACTGGGGAAACGACACATGCTCGCTAGGATATCGCATCCTATGCATACGTATCTTCTCGGACGAGAGAAGAATCAGAGCATTCGTAGCTCGGCTGACACGCACACAAACAAGACAAAGGCAAAGGCAAACGTGGAGCCCGACTGCCAATCACTGGACTTATGTCAGCATCCGAACCTAAACACACACACACTGGAACCCAAATGCCACTCGATGGACTTACATCGGCTTCCAAGCACACAACAACACACAGGTAAATAGGGAGTCGGGGACTCAGCCTATAACTGTCAAGCACACACACAAAAAAAGGAAAAAGGGCGCCCGGAGAGATCAGCTCAATCTCCTGCCTACATACTTCATCTGGTATGAAGATCAGGGCGATGTAGTTCCCCTACAGAGGGATAAAGGACTAGCCTAACCAGATAACAGAGGGAGACACAACTCTAGGGAGACTACGACTCGAGCCTAGATGTTGTCATGCAAAATCAACCCTAAGTTATGGTTTCTAGCTAAATGGCACAAGGGCCAACCTATCCTAAGCATGGCTCACACAGGAAGCAAGCCACACACACTTAACTTGCACAGGAAGCAAGCCAAGCAAAACCTAACTTGCACAGGAAGCAAGTCTAAACTAATCCTAACTTGCACAGGAAGCAAGTCAAACAATCCTACAAGCACAGATAGCACACGCTATACACAAACAAGTGGCTCAAACAAGGGTTAGGTTTTAGTCAAGGGGTCATATCAACCTCAACAAACAAACCTCTGGAACTGGGTGAATGTGCTCTTAACCTTGCCATTGAGGGGCTAAGGTGAAGCAGATGAAAGGTGAGTGAAGATAAGACTTCACAGCTCTTATCCCTGGCCTGGGAGAGCTCAAGACAAGAATGTGTGGGTCCAGAAAGTGGGAACCCTTCTACACATTTAAGACTGACTCAACTGTACAATTGTACAAGATCTTGGGTTTGTATCTGCAATGCATCAACACAGTGGTGTGAGCAAAGCAGATGACACACTGAATAGTGGGGGATAGATTGCATATCCCTACCTTCCACCAATTTCCTCTTCACTTAGGAGGACTTTGACTCTATGCAAGGACAAAATTAAACATCCACAAACATTGCCTCTTAAGGAGGGCTTCAGACAGTTGCCTGGCCAAATAACAGGCCAGGTCTTCCAGACTACATGAAGAAAAGGAGACATACCTCAATGCAAATTGCTTATGCAAGCAAAGCAAAAACAAAAAGTTCACAAGGAACTAAGCAACTAAAGCACCTGAAATAGTCAAGCAGATGTTAGTATGCAACTTCAAACAAAACAAACAGAAACAGACACCAATAGTCAATTAGAGGCACATGGATGTGCAAGGCACACGGCTTAGGGCATGTGAGCCAAGCCACCTACGAAACAAACAAGTTAGTCATGGTATTTAAACAAGCTCAATCAAAAGGATTGGTCTTAATGGCCATTTGATGGGCAACCTGAAAACACAAGCTCAAAGGTGAGTAACAGGACCACTAGGGCGAGCCTAGGGTCAAAAGAGAATAAGAAAGTCAAAACAGCAAGGGATATACAATCAAAGTCAAGTTCAAACATTTAAGAAACAAACCCAATTGGTTTCACATTCATAACAATCATCATCATCATTTCATGAACAAATTAGGTCAAGGTATAGCAAACAGAAGCTCATAGAAGTCAACAGCAGGACTTAACTCAAAAGTCAACTCAAACATTTCCAAAAATCACCAAATAAATCATGGTCAATCAAAATCCACAGCATGGTAAGCATGTCAAATTTCATCTCATTTGGACAAGTGGAAGGCAGTCAATAAAAATCATAAAGTCAAAGCAATTTTGAACATGCTCAAAGAAGTCAAACAAACATGTATCAACTTAGAAAATTCATAAATCAGAGATGGCATATGATAAATGAATGGGATCAAAACCATGGCAAATATGAGGATGTCTAGTTATCTCATGTAAAATTTCATGTCCATCCAATAAAGTATGAGAATTTCACAAATGAAATGGGAACAAGTGTCACACAAGGTCAACATATGACTAACCAGGGGAGAAAATCTCAAACAATTAGGAAATGCCACAAATAAATCCACAAAAAATCACATGTAAACTAGACATACAAGAGTAGGTTCATGCAAAAAATCAGATCAATTGGAGGTCAAGAAACATGGTAATGAAAATCATGAAGTTGGGCATCAATGGTGTGACACAAATTGTCACACCCTAATTCAAAAATTCATAACTCACAAACCAGCAATGATAAATTCACAAACTCTACACCAAAATCACCATGAGTGTGTCTAGTTTAAGCACAAAAAATTTGGGAGTCATTGGATACATTCTCATCATTTCAAAAATGTTTTGGCAAAGTGTACAAAAATTGGTCACATGTCACAAACCCTAGCAACATTTAAAAACCACTCATCCAAAAATTCTGGAAAAATAATGATAAAAAAGTAGAGATCATGATGAACACAACACAAAAAATCCCAATCAAATTGGATTAAAATTGAAGCATTTATGATTTTTGGAAGATTGGATATAAAATGTGAAATTAAAATGGAATAAATGAAGCAAGAATGGCAAAGTTGTAATATTCTGGGTCACTTAATTAAACACGGTCGTTTTGGCCATTGCAAGGGAATGTTTTCATTGGTTAATGCTGAAAGGGGCCATGCACACGTGAATGAAAGGGAAAAAATCTGGAAAATGCATTTGATGAACTAGGGTTTCATGCTACATCCTTCCCAAATCGTGATTTCACAAACTTGCCCAGAAATTGCAATTGGCTATACCATTGTGTTCATCAAACAACATACAACATGAGTCCAACATTGGTTTTCATTAAATCAAGCTAGGCAAAGAGAAATCAATGAAAACATTTTTGAGCATCAAACTTCATTTCATCACATCTTCATGAATACACAACCATTTTCAAAAATAAAAACATCATGATGCTCAGCATAAGAGGACCTATCCAAAGCATGTAGTAATTTGAAGAATAGTGGAAGTTGAATTTTTACCAATTTGGAAGAGCAGTCGTGTTGCTGATGCTTTTTGATGTTGCTGGAGTGAAACAGTTGAAGCACAATCCTCCAAGTGATGATTAGTGAAGGCCCTTTGACTTATGGATGCTTGGAATGAGCTCAAACAATTTCTGCCATGGATGATGCAAGGTTGAAGACAGTGGTGGAAAGGCTTCTACAGGTGGAGAAATGATGATTGCCACAGGTCCACAATGATGCTTGGATGATGTTTTATGCAAGGCCAAGTTTTGTTCCCTTGGAAGTTTGGACTGGTTTTGCAAAAGTGTGAAAAGTGCAGTTTTTGGAGTGAGTGATGTTGTTGGTTATGGCTGCTCTTACTGGTTTTTTATGACAGGAAATGGTGGAAAACATTGCCTCAAGCCAAGGCCAGGTTTTGTCTTTTTGCCAATATTTGGACAGAAAATCATAAAGGCACGAAAGATGAGTTTTTTAGCATGTATGAAGCCTGTTATGTCTGCTGTTGGTTTACCATGGCAGGGTTGGTGATGATGAATGGATGGTCCAAATATAGTGCAAGGCTTGGTTTTGGAAGTTCTTGGACAGGTTTTTGATAAATGTCAAGATGAGGTGATGTTTAGAAAATGAATGAAGGTGGTTGTGTTATGTTGGCTAGCAGGGTTTGAAAGCACAATGCAAGGCTCAGGTTTAGTTCATTGTGAGCTTTGACAGTTTTTTTGGTAAATGCAAGTGAGGTGAGTTTGAATGAATGCACAATGGTTCTGTTTGCTGTGTTCTTATTGCAATTAGTGGTTTGTACTGACAGGAAAATGATGTTCAAATGGATGTTGAAGCCAACAAAATGCCAGGCTCAGGTTCTCTTTGAGCTCTTTGACAGAAAAATGAAAAAAAACCAAGATGTGTTTTTTGGAGTGAATGAAATTCTGCTGCTTTTTGGAGTGAATGCAAGGCTTTTTTTGCTGGTTCTTGACAGTGCTAAAAGATGAAGCTTAAGAGAGTGAAAGAACCATGGTTTTCTGCTGGTTTGTTGGTTGCAGCCAGTGGTAATGCAAAGCCTCTGCTGTTGGAGTTGTGACAGCTTTTTGATAAAAAAATGGCCAAAGTGGTTTTTAGCATCCATGAATTTCTACTGGTTTTGCTGCTAGTAGTGTGCTCAAAAATCACAGAAAAATTGGTGGACAAGGCTGCTATCTCATGGTACAAAGCATGGTTTGGAAGTATGGATGAAATGTACTTTTGCCCATTCTTAAGCAACTAGGACATGGCCTCTTGTTTTGCTGTTGGTTAGGCTGCTAATCAGGTCTCAAACTGACAGAAAATGATCAGTATAAACTCTGTTTGAAGGTACCAAGGCATGGTTCAAATGCAAGCATGGAGTAGCATGGTGAAAGTGTCCTTTTATCCAAATTTCAAGCAAGTTAAAGAATGGCTTCATGTACTGCATAATTGAGCTTGCAAACACGTTTTAAATGACATTTCTGAGCTGTTCCAATTGGCCAAATGGTAGAAAAAGGTTTATATCAAAAAGTCAAACATTGGTCAAACTTGCATTTAAATGAGATAAGTCAAAAAATGCCATTTTGATTGGTGAAGTTTTGGCTCATGAAATTTATATTTTTGGAAAGAGGGGATCAAATGTGACTTGTAGGAAAAAACCCCACCAAAATTGGCCAAATGGTTTGAGAGATATGGCCTTCTGAAGTTCAAGATTTTCTGAAATCGATTCGATCATAACTTGCCAACCACACATGGGAATTGAGAGTTCTTGGACTTTTTGGAAATGGGAGAACAAGATCTTCAACTTTCTTGTTGGGCAAAAATTCATTTGAGGCTCGTATCATGATGTAAGTTTGAGGATCAAGACTTTCCATTTATGGCAGGTTTCAGTTACAGGTCCAGTTTCCATTTTTGGAAATTTTTGATCTGGCTTCAAATTCTTCCATGATGGTGTTTGACATGATATATGAGGACTATTTGGCCATGAATGAGCTCTCACAAACCAATTCCAATCATCAAATCACTGATTAAATGGACAGTTGACCAACAATTGACTTTTAGGGTTTCTGGCTGTCTGCTCATTGACTGATGACTTCCAAACCCTAATTCCTTGAGAATTTGACTTCAAATGATGTCCCAAGTTGTATGAACTCTTGATTATTGATCATGGTGCCCAAATTCCACAAGAATGGCCACCATCCACTGCTTTGACTGACTGTTGACTGTCTAGGGTTTTTGACTGTCTGTGTATGAACTGATGACCTCTGAGCCTTCAACCCTTGACTTGAACACTTCAAATAGACCTTCAAGTCCTGTGAACTTGTTGGACCAACCCTAGGGCCTTGGCTCTTTGAGAATTGTGCTTGCTTGCTTGCTTGACTGATCTCCTGATCAGTTTGACCTAATTTCTTGCTTGCTTGCTCTTGAGGCAAAAGAGGCAATGCTATGCTATGCAATGGACCATGATATGCTATGACCTAATATGAAAATGTATGTACAATGATAGGTGCAAATTTGAGGTGCTACAGCTGCCCCTATTCAATCAGCTGGGAACCCGAATGGATGAGAGCAACGGCTGTCAGACTTTCAGGGTAAACAGGGATTGAATACCAAGAACCGTAGAATTTGCACAACAGGGATCCACCAATGGAAACGTCCACTGGGACTTGATTTTTATTACTGGGTATATATTTTTTGGTTTTGTTTTCAAAGGGTACGGCCATATCCAGACATCGCAACGACGATGAATGGGAAAATAAATCACAACTAGATGCCAACGGACAACTAGGAAAAACTCGTCGTTTACCAAGACCAACGGAGAGGTAACCAGACATTAATGAATGACCGGAAGGGATACAACCATACGTCAACGGACGAAATGGGAAAAACTCAACGTTTACCAAGACCAACGGAGAGGTAACCAGACATTAATGAATGACCGGAAGGGATACAACCATACGTCAACGGACGAAATGGGAAAAACTCATCGTTTACCAAGACCAACGGAGAGGTAAATCCACATGGGGACAGGTACAACTAGACGTCATAGGACGAATAGGAAAAACTCGACGTTTATCGACACCAACGGAGAGGAGGATACTTCACTTGGGAAGGAGGACACCACCAAATCATCAACGGATGATCGGGAAAAACTCGACGTTTATCGACACCAACGGAGAGGAGGAAACTCTACTGGGGAGAGTGAACACAACTAAATCATCAACGGATGATCGGGAAAAACTCGACGTTTATCGACACCAACGGAGAGGAGGATACTTCACTTGGGAAGGAGGACACCACCAAATCATCAACGGATGATCGGGAAAAACTCGACGTTTATCGACACCAACGGAGAGGAGAATACTTCACTTGGGAAGGAGGACACAACCAAATCATCAACGGATGATCGGGAAAAACTCGACGTTTATCGACACCAACGGAGAGGAGAATACTTCACTTGGGAAGGAGGACACAACCAAATCATCAACGGATGATCGGGAAAAACTCGACGTTTATCGACACCAACGGAGAGGAGAATACTTCTTCGGTCTGAATACCGGAAAATTGGCCTTGTGCCATGAGTACATCGACCTGATCGTCGGAAACTCCTTCGGTCTGAATACCGGAAAATTGGCCTTGTGCCATGAGTACATCGACCTGATCGTCGGAAACTCCTTCGGTCTGAATACCGGAAAATTGGCCTTGTGCCATGAGTACATCGACCTGATCGTCGGAAACTCCTTCGGTCTGAATACCGGAAAATTGGCCTTGTGCCATGAGTACATCGACCTGATCGTCGGAAACTCCTTCGGTCTGAATACCGGAAAATTGGCCTTGTGCCATGAGTACATCGACCTGATCGTCGGAAACTCCTTCGGTCTGAATACCGGAAAATTGGCCTTGTGCCATGAGTACATCGACCTGATCGTCGGAAACTCCTTCGGTCTGAATACCGGAAAATTGGCCTTGTGCCATGAGTACATCGACCTGATCGTCGGAAACTCCTTCGGTCTGAATACCGGAAAAACATGAGACATATTATCTAAAGCCGTCAAAACGTAGATAATACACTCGCATGGAAGATTATCCATAACCGGGTTGTGGGTTGCTAAATGAATAATCGACCGAAAAGAAAGGCATCTGGGTACCAGACTAGGTATGCAAAAGATGACCAATCAAAAGAGGATAAAGTTGCTAACTTGGAGCAAGTATCCAAAAAGAAAGTGAAGACCCAATGGGGACAATACTGTTTGATCAAAGCAAGTATCCAAAGGGGACAAGACCATTAATACCACAAAGAGGGGATTACATCTACCGGTTTGTAGGCAGAAAACCACGGAAAAGTAACCAGTCATCATCGGGACGAGCACAAAGGGTTAATTCCAACAAGGGGAGGAAAGTGGGATTTTACAACTACCAGCTAGTGGGTAGAAAACCACAAAGATAGGACTTACAGCTACCGGTTTGGTGGTAGAGGCCAATGGAAAAGTAACCAGTCATCATCGGGATGAGCACAAACGGTCAACTCCAACAAGGGGATGAAAGTGGGATTTTACAACTACCAGCTAGTGGGTAGAAAACCACAAAGATAGGACTTACAACTACCGGGTTGTAGGTAGAGGCCAACAAACAGAATAAACCACAAAGGTTACCTCTGCTAGGGGGTGAAAGTGGGATTTTACAACTACCAGCTTGTAGGTAGGAAACCACAAAGATAGGACTTACAACTACCGGTTTGTAGGTAGAGGCCAACAAATTCTGCTGAGGATAAGATGAATGAGTGCCGGTTAGTGAGCGACTATTCATTTATGCCCCAGGGAAGTACAGGAGACAGCCAACTGGAAGTCAATTTAGGATTGATCCAAAAGGCAGACTGAAACAAGACTCATCCTAATGAGGAAAGAACTCAGTAGGGAAAACCCATCCCGTGTAGGGAGGGAACGGAAGCAACCGTCATCCACGAGGATGTATCTCAGTGGGGAAATGGCAGGAAAAGATTGACACTTTCTGCTTAAGGGGTAGACTCTACATGGAGAGATCAGACACACCCATATCTGCTTAAGGAAAAAGACCCAAGCTGGCAAGACGCTAACAATTGGGGAGTAACACTGCTGGGGATACCCGCTCGACTGAGGAATCACTTGTTAGGAAAACACCAACCTCTCAACCATGCTGATGAACCCAATCCTGAAGCCGATCCAATGGCGCGATGCTAAACTCTTTCCAACAACCCAACCTCGGCTGGTCACCACGGCCTAGGGCTAATGGATATGCTTGCAACGTTGATGCATGAGTTTTTTCTTGCTTTACACAATGCCCCATGATCATGGAAATGCTATGCACTAATGATGCGATATGCTATGCTTATCTAAATGCTGAATGCATAAACACACGTCTCCTTCAGAGACAACACCGGGGAACTCCAGGAACTGTGCTGGGGAATGGTAAAGCGACTTCACTGGGAGGAAGACTCAACCGATCTTCAGATAGGATAAACCCTGCTTCGGAGAATGTCTGTTACTCTGCTAGGGATAACCCACGCGATCCATGGGTAGAATCAACTCAGCTGGGGATGCAGATATCAGTCTACTACAGAAACCCGTCCAATCCACTGGTAGGATGAACTCTGCTGGTGAAATAAATACTACTCCACTAGGGACGACCCAACCAATCCATATGTAGGAGAATCACTGCTGGAGATGTATTTCATGAGACCCGCTCCACTCGGGGAACTTGCCGAGGAAAAAACACACCATTCTGCTGAGGAGAACGATCCTAGTGGAGAGATCAACCATAGTGGTGAGAGTAACAACTCTGTTGAGGATGATAACACGTCATATCATACTGGAGATGAATTCCCACAAACCTGCTTGGGATAGGCACTCACGGCCATACTGGAGATAATAGCATCACAAAACCAATTGTTGGGGAACACACCAACAGTCTACTGATAAACTCCACTAGGGGACTCCCGGGGAAAATAACTGCCAAGCGCTCAGCGGGGATTCTCAACTGGGGAAATCTGCAAGCATAGGCCTGCCGGGGAGAGGAGAAGACTGCTCTGCTGGAGAGAGGAACGCTAACGTCTTCAGCAAACACTCTGCTGGGGGAACTGCCCCACAAAAATATTTCAACAGCAACCTTGCTGGGAATGCCCCACGGTAGGGCTCAAACAAACCTATATTGGAGATGCCCCACAATAGGGCTAACAGGGACCTGGAGGAAGAATGTTGTACTGCCGGGAACATGAAGATAAACAACTTCAACCAACACTGCACTGAGCAAATTCACTGAGGAGAGACCATACGAGGTTCTGCAGGACAAAGATACAGTCATGCTCGAGATACGAACAATTGTCTTACCTGCTGGTAATCATACCACCCCCGGGAGAGCACCGTGGGTCTCCTAAGTATCCTTCCATCATTGTGAACGTTCACTTTGTTTAAGAACAATTTTTTTGAAAAATTTGTTTACTTTGAAAACAATGATACTTTATCAATTAAAAACATGCAAAACATTTGTTGAGTTGAAACAAATAAGAATGCAAATAATTGGATAAAAGCTCAAATTGATGTGATGGAATGGTAGTCTGCAAAGGGCGAGACTCCATGGATCTGTACAAGTTTGAAATCGGTGATATATATTGGAGAGGGCTACATTGAACATAATGACCTTTCCTCTATCATTCCGAACTTTCGATGTATTCGGAGCTTCAGTCGACGACGAATCGAGAATTCCTGACGGATGACAGATGTACAGCACAGTCTTGTCAAGATGCAGTTACTTGCCAAATCCCTAATTTTTGCCTAGATTGCCCCAGTGTGAGGTGTTCAATCTAGCGGGATGCAAATTCTTTTTCAATGTCTCTAACTTTTGCCTGGATCGCCCTTTCGGGTTTTCAATCCACCGAGACGCTCCTTTTTGACTAAGTCGCCCTTTGGGGTGTTCGACTTAGCGAGCTTTTGATTTTTTGTTTTAGGCGAAGTATTTCTTGACTGCATCTGGAATTCACAGGACGAGTGAACTTCTTCATCCATTGATGTGAGTGTTAAAGCACTGCCTGAAAAGGCTCTCTTGACAACACATGGACTTTCATAGCTTGGGGTTCACTTGTCCCTGGAATCGGGCACGAAAGACAAGACTTTCTTGAGCACAAGATCACCTTCTCGGAACACACGAGGCTTGACCTTCTTGTTGAATGCTTTCTTCACTCTCTGCTGATATGACTGACCATGACACATGGCAGTTGATCTCTTCTTTCCGATCGAATTCAGCATCAGTCAACTTGGGACTTCGAGGGTGCTATTTTTTTGTTTCTTTCTTTGTTTCTTTTTCTTTTGATTTGGATTTCTTTTGATTTGGTTTTGCACCCTCCTCTTTCTTTTTTCTTTTTTTTTTTTTTTTTTTTTTTGATAATGCCCCAGTTGGCTGTTCTGCTGATTCTCGAGATGCAGCTGAGTGACCTTCTTTTCTTGCTCAAGAAGTCGGGAAATCTCGTCAGGAATTCCTTTCAACATCATCTTCTTCCGCTTCGAATACAGGGAATTCAAAATTGGGAGATGACGTCCGATCATTATGTTCAATGGGTTTGAGAAACAACCTGCATAAAGATTTAGAGATGAAAAGCTTTTTGAAAAACAAACAAGGCAATCGTTATGCAGATGAAAAGATTGCTTTTATTCTTGTTTTTAAAGGTTTTTTGTGATCACCAATTTCATGCAAAAAGCGAAAAGGGAAAACAATTGGAAAAACAAATGTTTAACATGAATTATTTGAATGAAAATATCATTGCACAAAATGTTGCCAACAATGTCATCACTTCTCCTTTTGGCATGGGAGAAGGGTTTTTAAACAAAGTGATTGTTACAAAGACTTATGAACAACTGTAAGAAAGCCCACAGTGACCCAATTGTGATAGATCCCATCAGGGACGACAACTGTCAGTATCCTTTGCATCAGCAGCTTCTGTTTTCTGAACAACCCTTCTGAAGAAAAAGTCGGCGCCAGCCCAGGACTTGTTATCTTCAAGCTTGATTAACACAGGGACCCAAGTCTTCAAAGTTCAGGATACCTGACCTCACGAGGTCTTGAATCTTCATCTTCAGTTGGAAACAACTATCCACATCATGACCAGGAGCACCCGAGTGATACACACAATGTCGTTCAGGCCTATACCACCACCGAGGGTTGACGGGTATGGGCGGCGGGTCTCTAGGAGTAATCAAGTTCCGCTCTATCAGAGAGGGATACTGTTCGGCGTAGGACATGGGGATTGGATCTTCTTCCTCTCATTACTTGTACCAGCTTGATTATCAATGGGAGGCTGGTAAACCTGCTGCTGAGGACGATGTTGCTGACGCTGATGCTGCTGAGCTGGTCTTCTCTGTTGCTGTTGAGTAACTGGAATAGTCACAGCAGCAGCATGACGGTTCTGTCCTTTGTTCACACTCCTCCTACGGTGCACGACATTTGTCTCACCCTCTCCCCTTCTGGGTGCCCCAGAGGATGGCTTCTTAGAAACGAAAGAACTTGAAGAGCCAGGATGGCGAACCGGAGCGCGGGTTGCCCTGACATTAACAGTCTCTGCAGCAAGCGGCTGTCCATTGACTATGATACCCCTCAAATCATCATCCACGTCGTAGTTGTTGACGGGAATAGTGACAGCAGCAATTTGATCATTAACGGGGACCCCCTCTGGTGGAGCACGGTGGACTGGTGGAATCATGGCTTCCAGTCTCTGGGCTAAGGCACGCAGCTCCTCTTGCCCCTGAACAACTCCTTGCATCATTGTGATGAACTGGGCCATGTTTGCCCTCATCTCGGCCAATTCTGTCTGAACCTGGTCCATAATCCTCTGATGATTAAGTCTGGTTGAGTACCGATGCGGTCGACGATCAGCAATCCTGTCTCAGTCGGGAACCAAAGTGAGGAGTCTCTCCCAAACATGTCTGTAATGCAAGGATGATATGTACATGATATGCGTATGATGCGGATGCTATTTTATCATGAATGATCCTGATAAAGGATATGCGTATGCGAGTTAACTTTTTTCTTTTTCATGCATTACTATTTTTTGGAAAATAAACATGCTATGATGCAAACGATGCAACATGACTGGTCAGGCTGTGCGTCTCAAGGCACAGGGTCAAAGCTTCGGCTTGAACTCTGATCACAAACATCTGAAACCCAAAGTCAATCTGATCAACTGGCATCTGAAACCAATCTGAGGAACCAAGTCACCATAAATCCGACTTGGGGAGTTCCGAAATAAACGAAACTGGAGATTACATCACTATCATCACAGGAACATCCATTGAACGGATGACAGCCAGCTCCTCTGAACAGGTACTCTCAAATTCAACCCGGGGATCCGAAATAAACGGAACCCGCTGATAAACCACGGACAGAACTCCGGCGTCCCAGAAATAAATGTCCATAATTCACAGTCACCATCTGTACCGAGAGTCACCAACTGTACCTGTTAAAATGATCAATCCCCCCCACTCACGGGTGTCATCTAGGCCAGGGTAAGGTCGAGAGAAACGCAGCATAAATAACCTTTCGCAGAATATCATCCTGTGCACACCCGATGTATGCACCGATAATATCCCACCAGGGTCTGAACTGCTCGTGATATCAATGTTCCGCTAAGTGGCGTACACCACCCGCTTCCCATGAATCACTCTATTCCTAGGTTTCCTAGATTTCACTCATAGCCTGGGTATTGGGCCTTTTACCTCGAGTAACTCCCACCCCAAACAGAGAAACACAGCACAGCCAGCAAATGAATATGAATGAATGCAAACATTAATGCAAACCATAAATGCAAACAATAAATGCACATATATACAATGAATGCAATAAATAACAGCACAAAGCAACCAAAGCCCTAACCTAGAGAGCGCTAGGAGAGACTCGCTCAGGGAAGATGGACCAGCAAGAGGTCAACTTCTCTATGTCCCCAGCAGAGTCGCCAGCTGTCGCATCACGCGAAAAAACCGGCGGGAAAACAAGAACAACAGAGCCGCCACCGTGCGTTATTTATCCCAAAAGAGGGAAAGGAAACGCTCGAAGTAAACCTGGGAAAGAACATGGTCTCGCGACCAAAGAGAATGGGTTCGGGAGTCGGTTATGCGAAGGGAAGGTATTAGCACCCCTACGCATCCGTAGTACTCTACGGGATCCACGCACAAAAGGAAGGAATATTGTTGCTAAAACACTGCTCAAACTCACACACACTGGCTAAAAGAGACACAAGAAAACAGACAAGACTGACTCGGCAGGATGTCGCATCCTGGGCCTACTTAGTCTATCAGGCATAGACATCAGAGTCGAAGTAGTTCGGACTGGGGAAACGACACATGCTCGCTAGGATATCGCATCCTATGCATATGTATCTTCTCGGACGAGAGAAGAATCAGAGCATTCGTAGCTCGGCTGACACGCACACAAACAAGACAAAGGCAAAGGCAAACGTGGAGCCCGACTGCCAATCACTGGACTTATGTCAGCATCCGAACCTAAACACACACACACTGGAACCCAAATGCCACTCGATGGACTTACATCGGCTTCCAAGCACACAACAACACACAGGTAAATAGGGAGTCGGGGACTCAGCCTATAACTGTCAAGCACACACACAAAAAAAGGAAAAAGGGCGCCCGGAGAGATCAGCTCAATCTCCTGCCTACATACTTCATCTGGTATGAAGATCAGGGCGATGTAGTTCCCCTACAGAGGGATAAAGGACTAGCCTAACCAGATAACAGAGGGAGACACAACTCTAGGGAGACTACGACTCGAGCCTAGATGTTGTCATGCAAAATCAACCCTAAGTTATGGTTTCTAGCTAAATGGCACAAGGGCCAACCTATCCTAAGCATGGCTCACACAGGAAGCAAGCCACACACACTTAACTTGCACAGGAAGCAAGCCAAGCAAAACCTAACTTGCACAGGAAGCAAGTCTAAACTAATCCTAACTTGCACAGGAAGCAAGTCAAACAATCCTACAAGCACAGATAGCACACGCTATACACAAACAAGTGGCTCAAACAAGGGTTAGGTTTTAGTCAAGGGGTCATATCAACCTCAACAAACAAACCTCTGGAACTGGGTGAATGTGCTCTTAACCTTGCCATTGAGGGGCTAAGGTGAAGCAGATGAAAGGTGAGTGAAGATAAGACTTCACAGCTCTTATCCCTGGCCTGGGAGAGCTCAAGACAAGAATGTGTGGGTCCAGAAAGTGGGAACCCTTCTACACATTTAAGACTGACTCAACTGTACAATTGTACAAGATCTTGGGTTTGTATCTGCAATGCATCAACACAGTGGTGTGAGCAAAGCAGATGACACACTGAATAGTGGGGGATAGATTGCATATCCCTACCTTCCACCAATTGCCTCTTCACTTAGGAGGACTTTGACTCTATGCAAGGACAAAATTAAACATCCACAAACATTGCCTCTTAAGGAGGGCTTCAGACAGTTGCCTGGCCAAATAACAGGCCAGGTCTTCCAGACTACATGAAGAAAAGGAGACATACCTCAATGCAAATTGCTTATGCAAGCAAAGCAAAAACAAAAAGTTCACAAGGAACTAAGCAACTAAAGCACCTGAAACAGTAAAGCAGATGTTAGTATGCAACTTCAAACAAAACAAACAGAAACAGACACCAATAGTCAATTAGAGGCACATGGATGTGCAAGGCACACGGCTTAGGGCATGTGAGCCAAGCCACCTACGAAACAAACAAGTTAGTCATGGTATTTAAACAAGCTCAATCAAAAGGATTGGTCTTAATGGCCATTTGATGGGCAACCTGAAAACACAAGCTCAAAGGTGAGTAACAGGACCACTAGGGCGAGCCTAGGGTCAAAAGAGAATAAGAAAGTCAAAACAGCAAGGGATATCCAATCAAAGTCAAGTTCAAACATTTAAGAAACAAACCCAATTGGTTTCACATTCATAACAATCATCATCATCATTTCATGAACAAATTAGGTCAAGGTATAGCAAACAGAAGCTCATAGAAGTCAACAGCAGGACTTAACTCAAAAGTCAACTCAAACATTTCCAAAAATCACCAAATAAATCATGGTCAATCAAAATCCACAGCATGGTAAGCATGTCAAATTTCATCTCATTTGGACAAGTGGAAGGCAGTCAATAAAAATCATAAAGTCAAAGCAATTTTGAACATGCTCAAAGAAGTCAAACAAACATGTATCAACTTAGAAAATTCATAAATCAGAGATGGCATATGATAAATGAATGGGATCAAAACCATGGCAAAGATGAGGATGTCTAGTTATCTCATGTAAAATTTCATGTCCATCCAATAAAGTATGAGAATTTCACAAATGAAATGGGAACAAGTGTCACACAAGGTCAACATATGACTAACCAGGGGAGAAAATCTCAAACAATTAGGAAATGCCACAAATAAATCCACAAAATATCACATGTAAACTAGACATACAAGAGTAGGTTCATGCAAAAAATCAGATCAATTGGAGGTCAAGAAACATGGTAATGAAAATCATGAAGTTGGGCATCAATGGTGTGACACAAATTGTCACACCCTAATTCAAAAATTCATAACTCACAAACCAGCAATGATAAATTCACAAACTCTACACCAAAATCACCATGAGTGTGTCTAGTTTAAGCACAAAAAATTTGGGAGTCATTGGATACATTCTCATCATTTCACAAATGTTTTGGCAAAGTGTACAAAAATTGGTCACATGTCACAAACCCTAGCAACATTTAAAAACCACTCATCCAAAAATTCTGGAAAAATAATGATAAAAAAGTAGAGATCATGATGAACACAACACAAAAAATCCCAATCAAATTGGATTAAAATTGAAGCATTTATGATTTTTGGAAGATTGGATATAAAATGTGAAATTAAAATGGAATAAATGAAGCAAGAATGGCAAAGTTGTAATATTCTGGGTCACTTAATTAAACACGGTCGTTTTGGCCATTGCAAGGGAATGTTTTCATTGGTTAATGCTGAAAGGGGCCATGCACACGTGAATGAAAGGGAAAAAATCTGGAAAATGCATTTGATGAACTAGGGTTTCATGCTACATCCTTCCCAAATCGTGATTTCACAAACTTGCCCAGAAATTGCAATTGGCTATACCATTGTGTTCATCAAACAACATACAACATGAGTCCAACATTGGTTTTCATTAAATCAAGCTAGGCAAAGAGAAATCAATGAAAACATTTTTGAGCATCAAACTTCATTTCATCACATCTTCATGAATACACAACCATTTTCAAAAATAAAAACATCATGATGCTCAGCATAAGAGGACCTATCCAAAGCATGTAGTAATTTGAAGAATAGTGGAAGTTGAATTTTTACCAATTTGGAAGAGCAGTCGTGTTGCTGATGCTTTTTGATGTTGCTGGAGTGAAACAGTTGAAGCACAATCCTCCAAGTGATGATTAGTGAAGGCCCTTTGACTTATGGATGCTTGGAATGAGCTCAAACAATTTCTGCCATGGATGATGCAAGGTTGAAGACAGTGGTGGAAAGGCTTCTACAGGTGGAGAAATGATGATTGCCACAGGTCCACAATGATGCTTGGATGATGTTTTATGCAAGGCCAAGTTTTGTTCCCTTGGAAGTTTGGACTGGTTTTGCAAAAGTGTGAAAAGTGCAGTTTTTGGAGTGAGTGATGTTGTTGGTTATGGCTGCTCTTACTGGTTTTTTATGACAGGAAATGGTGGAAAACATTGCCTCAAGCCAAGGCCAGGTTTTGTCTTTTTGCCAATATTTGGACAGAAAATCATAAAGGCACGAAAGATGAGTTTTTTAGCATGTATGAAGCCTGTTATGTCTGCTGTTGGTTTACCATGGCAGGGTTGGTGATGATGAATGGATGGTCCAAATATAGTGCAAGGCTTGGTTTTGGAAGTTCTTGGACAGGTTTTTGATAAATGTCAAAATGAGGTGATGTTTAGAAAATGAATGAAGGTGGTTGTGTTATGTTGGCTAGCAGGGTTTGAAAGCACAATGCAAGGCTCAGGTTTAGTTCATTGTGAGCTTTGACAGTTTTTTTGGTAAATGCAAGTGAGGTGAGTTTGAATGAATGCACAATGGTTCTGTTTGCTGTGTTCTTGTTGCAATTAGTGGTTTGTACTGACAGGAAAATGATGTTCAAATGGATGTTGAAGCCAACAAAATGCCAGGCTCAGGTTCTCTTTGAGCTCTTTGACAGAAAAATGAAAAAAAACCAAGATGTGTTTTTTGGAGTGAATGAAATTCTGCTGCTTTTTGGAGTGAATGCAAGGCTTTTTTTGCTGGTTCTTGACAGTGCTAAAAGATGAAGCTTAAGAGAGTGAAAGAACCATGGTTTTCTGCTGGTTTGTTGGTTGCAGCCAGTGGTAATGCAAAGCCTCTGCTGTTGGAGTTGTGACAGCTTTTTGATAAAAAAATGGCCAAAGTGGTTTTTAGCATCCATGAATTTCTACTGGTTTTGCTGCTAGTAGTGTGCTCAAAAATCACAGAAAAATTGGTGGACAAGGCTGCTATCTCATGGTACAAAGCATGGTTTGGAAGTATGGATGAAATGTACTTTTGCCCATTCTTAAGCAACTAGGACATGGCCTCTTGTTTTGCTGTTGGTTAGGCTGCTAATCAGGTCTCAAACTGACAGAAAATGATCAGTATAAACTCTGTTTGAAGGTACCAAGGCATGGTTCAAATGCAAGCATGGAGTAGCATGGTGAAAGTGTCCTTTTATCCAAATTTCAAGCAAGTTAAAGAATGGCTTCATGTACTGCATAATTGAGCTTGCAAACATGTTTTAAATGACATTTCTGAGCTGTTCCAATTGGCCAAATGGTAGAAAAAGGTTTATATCAAAAAGTCAAACATTGGTCAAACTTGCATTTAAATGAGATAAGTCAAAAAATGCCATTTTGATTGGTGAAGTTTTGGCTCATGAAATTTATATTTTTGGAAAGAGGGGATCAAATGTGACTTGTAGGAAAAAACCCCACCAAAATTGGCCAAATGGTTTGAGAGATATGGCCTTCTGAAGTTCAAGATTTTCTGAAATCGATTCGATCATAACTTGCCAACCACACATGGGAATTGAGAGTTCTTGGACTTTTTGGAAATGGGAGAACAAGATCTTCAACTTTCTTGTTGGGCAAAAATTCATTTGAGGCTCGTATCATGATGTAAGTTTGAGGATCAAGACTTTCCATTTATGGCAGGTTTCAGTTACAGGTCCAGTTTCCATTTTTGGAAATTTTTGATCTGGCTTCAAATTCTTCCATGATGGTGTTTGACATGATATATGAGGACTATTTGGCCATGAATGAGCTCTCACAAACCAATTCCAATCATCAAATCACTGATTAAATGGACAGTTGACCAACAATTGACTTTTAGGGTTTCTGGCTGTCTGCTCATTGACTGATGACTTCCAAACCCTAATTCCTTGAGAATTTGACTTCAAATGATGTCCCAAGTTGTATGAACTCTTGATTATTGATCATGGTGCCCAAATTCCACAAGAATGGCCACCATCCACTGCTTTGACTGACTGTTGACTGTCTAGGGTTTTTGACTGTCTGTGTATGAACTGATGACCTCTGAGCCTTCAACCCTTGACTTGAACACTTCAAATAGACCTTCAAGTCCTGTGAACTTGTTGGACCAACCCTAGGGCCTTGGCTCTTTGAGAATTGTGCTTGCTTGCTTGCTTGACTGATCTCCTGATCAGTTTGACCTAATTTCTTGCTTGCTTGCTCTTGAGGCAAAAGAGGCAATGCTATGCTATGCAATGGACCATGATATGCTATGACCTAATATGAAAATGTATGTACAATGATAGGTGCAAATTTGAGGTGCTACAGTAATCAATCCACCAAAAGAAATCGGTCCCGCCTTATTCATAGTTAAAATCATATGGGCGAGCATAAACGGAACCGAATTAATTCTCCTATTTGTGAGGCTTCCATGCAAATATAGAAGCTCTCTGGCATTAACCTTATTTGGATTCTCCCGGCCAAAAATAGTGCATGCCAACTGTCGCATTACGCGAAAAACCGGCGGGAAACGAAAACAACAGAGCCGCCACCGTGCATTATTTATCCCAAAAGAGGGAAAGGAAACGCTCGAAGTAAACCTGGAAAAGACATGGTCTCGCGACCAAAGAGAATGGGATCGGGAGTCGGTTATGCGAAGGGAAGCTATTAGCACCCCTACGCATCCGTCGTACTCGACGGGATCCACGCACAAAAGGAAGGAAAATGGTTGTTAAACGCTGCTCAAACAAACATCTAAAACTGGCTGAAAGAGACACAGGAAAACAAAAGAAACTGACTCGGCAGGATATCACATCCTGGGCCTACGTAGTCTATCAGGCATAGACATCAGAGTCGACGTAGTTCGGGCTAGGGGGAAACGTGCTCGCTAGGATGTCGCATCCTATGCATACGTATCTTCTCGGACTAAGAAGAATCAGAGCACTCGTAGCTCGGCTAACACACGCCAAACAAAACAAACACGGGAAATCGACTGCCAATCGCTGGACTTACGTCGAACTCCACACAAACAGGCAAACATGGAAACCGAATGCCAATCGCTGGACTTACATCAGACTCCGAACCAACCGCATACACACTGGAAACCAAATGCCAATCGCTGGACTTACATCGGACTCCAAGCACACAACAAGAGGATACGGAATGCCAATCGCTGGACTTATATCCCTCTCCTAACACATACAAAGACAAAACAAAAAAGGGCGCCCGGAGAGATCAGCTCATCTCCTGCCTACGTACCTCATCTGGTATGAGGATCAGGGCGACGTAGTTCCCTTACGCAGGGACAAAGGACTAGCCTAACCAGATAACAAAGGGAGACACAACTAGGGAGACTACGACTCGAGCCTAGATGTTATCATGCATTTCATCCCTAAGTCAAGGTTGCTATCTAACTTGCACAGGGAGCAAGCTAAACCTAAGCAGCACAGGCAAAGCAAACAATCACAAATAGCACACACTATATACACACAAAGTGGGCTCACACAAGGATTGGGCTGTGAAACACAAGCCATCTGGAATCGGGTGATGTTAGCTCTTAACCTTAACATTGAGAGTTAAGGTGAAGCAGATGAAATGGGAAGTGAGGGGTGTGCCTCCACAGCTCTTATCCCTGGCCTGGGAGAGCTTCAGACAAATGAAGTGTGGGTTTAGAAAGTGGGAACCCTTCTACACTTATGACTGACACAACTGTACAAGGATCTTGGGTTAATATCCACAATGCATCAACACAAGGTGTGTGAGCAAAGGGATGACTCAACAGAGTAGCAGGAGATGGATTGCACATCTCTTGTATCTGCCAATTGCCTTATCAAAGGTCTTTTCCTGCTTGGGGACAAAAATAAACAATCACAAGCATTGCCTCTTAAGGAGGACTTCAGACAGGTGCCTGACCAAATAACAGGCCAGGTCTTCCAGACTACATGGAGTTAGAGACACTATACCTCAATGCTCAAGCTAGCAAGCAAAGCAAAAGCAAGTTCACAAAGGAACTATAGCAACTAATGTACCTGAAAACAATCCAACATAATCAGTACTCAACTCAAACAAAAGTCAAACAGACAATGGTCAACAGTTAACTGTACACTGTCAAACAACAATCAAGCAAAGCAATGCACAAAGGTGCAAGCCACAAGGCCTAAGTACAAGTCTCAAAGCCTACAAAACAAACTCAAGGTTAGTCATAAACAAGCAATGGACCAACTCCAATTGAGTGCACATCATCAAGTATAAGCAATTGTGCTCTTTGACCTAAAACAAAGCTCAAACATTAAGCACTAACCACTAGGACATGGCCTAGGGTCAAAATGGGAGCAATAAACCAAAACAGAACATGAAAATTGGTAATAATCAAGTTTAATCCAATAAGAAACAAATCCAAGTGGTCTCATATTCATATCATCAACCAATTTCATTTCATAAAGCATAGAAGGCAAGGCATGCATATTCAAAGCTCATAGACCCAAACAGAATGATCCAATTCATATTAACTCACAAATATTTCAATAAATCTCAAGAAAAATCATGGCTAAACAGAATTCATCAAAGGATCATCACACCAAAATTCAAGTCATTTGGATAAGGGTAAGCATGTCAAATAAAATTCATAAGGAAAGGAAAGGCAAAACAAGCTTATACAAGGCACAAAATCATACATCAACTTCATACAAGCACAAAACAGAATTGGTACAAGATAAATGCATCAAACCAAAGCCAAGACAAACTTCAAGGTGTCTAGAATACATGTGCAAAATTTTAAGTCCATCCAATAAACATCAAGAATTTCCCAAATCATCTAAGATCATGACTCACAAAAAGTCCACAAATGGTCAAACAGAAAAGAAATTCTCAAACAAATTGGAAATGCACTCAAAAATTCCATAAAACTTCACAAGCATTCCTAACATCCAGAAGAATCAACATGCAAAAAATCAGATTAATTTAAGTTCATATGGCATGGTAATGAAAATCCACAAGTTGGACAAGAAATGGTGTGACACACATTGTCACACCTATATCGATCAGATCATATCTCACGAACCAGAAATGCAAAAATTGCAAACTCAATGCCAAAATGTCAATTAAGATCTCTAGTTTACACATGAAATATTTCAGCTCCATTGGATTAATCATCATCATTTCACAACCAAAATAGCAAGCAAGGTAGCGAGCAAGGTGCAAGGAATGACATGCAAACATAAACCCTAGGCCACATTAAAATCCACACGTGCACAATTTCTGGAAAAATCACCATAAAATAGTAGAGATCTTGAGGATCATTGTGGAAAAAATCTCATCTCATTTGGACAAATATTTTAGGAGTTATGAATTTTCTAATGAGTGGAAAAAAATAAAATGCAATGCACAATGGTACATGAACATGGTAACATAAGGTACAAGAAAATGCCAAAGCCTAAAATGAAAATGCGCTGGAGCAGGATCGAACCGGCTCAAAATTTGAATTGAGCGCCCAATACATGAAACGCGTCGTTTCATTTAAACGACGTGGCAAGTTATGACTGGTGCATGGGGCGAGAAACATAAAAAACATGCAAACAGGCGAGAACACGGATCAAACACGATCTGGCAAATGGAATATTAGGGTTCTTCACACATTCATCATGTTCATCAAAGATTTCCAGGTCATGAACATTTTTTCACAGAAATGCAAAATGGATATATCACTAGACTCATCTTTCCATGCACATCAACAATCCAGCATCAACTTAACCTAATTCTTGCTATAATGAACGGATCGAGCAGAAGAAATTTCACTCATCAATCTTAAAATTCACATATCTTTCTCATTTCTTGATGAAAATCAAAACCACAAAGCTCAGAGTACTCATGGATCGAAGATCTACAAAATGAACATCACAATTACAAGAATTATGAGGATCGATTCCTAACCTTGTTTGAAGTGCAGAGTTGGATTTGAGGTTTTCAGGACTTGTAAGGTTGAAACAGATCCTCTTCAACTCCTAAATGGATGAATGGATGAAGATCCAATGCTCACTTGTTCTTGATACAGCTCAAATTCGCAACTGCCATGAATGATGCTTGATGCAACAGTTCTTGATTCTGCTCGACAGTGATGATTCCTTGCTTGCAGAAGATCCAATAGCACTTGTAGATGATGAATCAATGAGGAAATAGCAAAGGATAGTGCAAAGTTTTGCAGAAAAAGTTGAGAGAAAAAAGTTGTGAAACTTTGCAATTTGATCTAGATCTGGTTTGAATGATGTGTTCCCTGTGAATTCTGTTAGGATTAGAGTTATATATGTGCTGTTAATCCAGTTTACTAATCAAGGTTAAGCCAAAATGCAAGATTAATGAAAATGCAAGTGTTTGTGCAAAATTGGTAATTCACCTTATGTGCATGGGAATGATGCTACAGTGCATGTTTTATGAACCAAACACACTCCAAATGTTGTTTAAGACCAAATGCAATTGATTGGAAGTGTGGAAAATGCTTAATTTTCAAATTCAACTTTTTCCTTCCAAATTCAAATTCAATTCACATGGAAAATGCAATATTTTTGTGATGAGATTTGATGAATGGCAATGCATGAATTGGATATAAGATATCAAAACAAGAATGTTCCAAAAAGAACCACATGATTTGGCCATTTGGTGTGAAAGTTATCCTCTTTTGAACTTCAAATTTGCTTGACAAAGATCAATCCATAATTTCTCAACCACACATGGTAAATTCATGTTCTTGGACTTTTTGGAAAGGTGAGAGCAAGATCTTCAACTTTCATGTTGGACAAAATTTCATTTGAAGCTTTCTTGGACATGCAATCTTGAAGAGAAGACCTTTCCATTTTTGGCAGTTTGAAATTACAGGTCACTTACTATTTTGGGAAACGTTTCTTCTGACCTCAAATTCTTCAATGTTGATCTTTGAAATGTCAAATGCGACTTGTATGGACATGAATGAGGCCTATCTAACCATCTCCCACCTTCAAATCCATGATTTCATGCACAATTGACCATAGTTGACTTTCTAGGGTTTCAGATGCATTTCAGCTTGACTGTTGAGCTTTGATCATCCAATCTTTGGCCAAACCACTTCAAAATGATCCCTAGGTCATATGAACTTGTTGGATCAATCATAGGGCTCTGCTTCAATAGGAATGCACATGCTTGCTTGCACAACTGATCCTCCTAACCAGTCTTGACTGATGGCCTATACTTGGGCAAATGGACAATGCAATGCTATGCAGTGGACAATGTAATGTTAATGACCTAATCATGAAAATGTATGTACAAAATGGTAGGTGCAAATTTGAGGTGCTACAGCTGCCCCTATTCAATCAACTGGGAACCCGAATGGATGAGAGCAACGGCTGTCAGACTTTCAGGGTAAACAGGGATTGAATACCAAGAACCGTAGAAATTTGCACAACTGCAGGGATCCACCAACGGAAACGTCCACTGGGATCTGATATTATTACTGGGGATTCTGATTTTCTCAAAGGTACAGCCACATCCAGACATCGAGAGATGATGAATGGGAATAGAAATCACAACTAGACGTCAACGGACGACTAGGAAAAACTCAACGTTTACCGAGACCAACGGAGAGGTAACTAGATATTAATGAATGACTGGAAGAGATACAACCATACTTCAACGGACGTAGTGGGAAAAACTCATCGTTTACCAAAACCAACGGAGAGGTAACTCTACTGGGGACGACCAGGAAAAACTCAACGTTTACCAAAACCAACGGAGAGGTGACCAGACATCCACGGATGAATGGGAAGACTCGACCAGACGTCAACGGACGAACGGGAGAAGCTCGACGTTTATCGACACCAACGGATGAATGGGAAGACTCGACCAGACGTCAACGGACGAACGGGAGAAGCTCGACGTTTATCGACACCAACGGAGAAGGAGAAGACTCGACCAGACGTCAACGGACGAACGGGAGAAGCTCGACATTTATCGACACCAACGGAGAAGGAGAAGACTCGACCAGACGTCAACGGACGAACGGGAGAAGCTCGACGTTTATCGACACCAACGGAGAAGGAGAAGACTCGACTAGACGTCAACGGACGAACGGGAGAAGCTCGACGTTTATCGACACCAACAGAGAAGGAGAAGACTCGACCAGACGTCAATGGACGAACGGGAGAAGCTCGACGTTTATCGACACCAACGGAGAAGGAGACGACTCGACCAGACGTCAACAGACGAACGGGAGAAGCTCGACGTTTATCGACACCAACGGAGAAGGAGAAGACTCGACCAGACGTCAACGGACGAACGGGAGAAGCTCGACGTTTATCGACACCAACGGAGAAGGAGAAGACTCGACCAGACGTCAACGGACGAACGGGAGAAGCTCGACGTTTATCGACACCAACGGAGAAGGAGAAGACTCGACCAGACGTCAACGAACGAACGGGAGAAGCTCGACGTTTATCGACACCAACGGAGAAGGAGACCAGACATTAATGAATGACTGGAAAGATAGAAATATGTCTAGATGTCAACGGACAACTAGGAAAAACTCGACGTTTATCGACACCAACGGAGAGGAGAATACTGCACTGGGGAAGGAATACAACTATACGTCAACGGACGCATAGGAAAAGCTCAGCGTTTATCGAAACCAACGGAGAGGTAGCTCACTGGGGATCAAGGTCACGACAGGGAGCAGACAGGAAGGAACACCAAGGATACCGGGTTGTAGGCATGAAACAGGTGGCCGACCAAAGCGTGAATTGGTTTGTGTTCCAAAACACTCATCATCCTGAAGAGGGCTAGAAAAGCAATCTTGTTAGAGGATGGACATTCGATTCCACAAGGAATACGAATCTTACTCAGTTGGGAAACAAACAAAGAGTTCAGTCAAAGAGTGCATGAGATATATTATCTATAGCCGTCAAAACGTAGATAATACACTCGCATGGAAGATTATCCATAACCGGGTTGTAGGTTGTTAAATGGATAAATCGACCGACATCATCCTGAAGAGAGCGAAAGCAAACTTGTTAAACGATGGACATTCGATTCCACAAGGAATACGAATCTTACTCTGATGGTGAAAACAAACAAAAGACTGACCAAAGAGCGCATGAGATATATTATCTATAGCCGTCAAAACGTAGATAATACACTCGCATGGAAGATTATCCATAACCGGGTTGTAGGTTGTTAAATGGATAAATCGACCGACATCATCCTGAAGAGAGCGAAAGCAAACTTGTTAAAGGATGGACATTCGATTCCACAAGGAATACGAATCTTACTCGACTGGGAGGGACGACACTTCGACCAACGAGCGCATGAGATATATTATCTATAGCCGTCAAAACGTAGATAATACACTCGCATGGAAGATTATCCATAACCGGGTTGTAGGTTGTTAAATGAATAAATCGACCGAAAAGAAAGGCATCGGGATACCGAGACTAGGTATGCAAAGATGACCAATCAAAAGGGAAAGACCCGCTGGGGATAAAGTTGCTTACTCGGAACAAACATCCGAAAGGTGAAAGGAATATCAATACCGAAAATTGGATAATGATAACCACAAAGAGGGGATTACATCTACCGGTTAGTAGGCAGAAAACCACAGAAAAGCAACCGTCATCAACTAGGATGAGAACAAGGGGTTAACTCCACCAAGGGGAGGACAGAGGATTCACATCTACCGGTTAGTAGGTAGAAGACCACAAAGCTAGGACTTATACAACTACCGGGTAGTAGGTAGAAGCCGACAAACAGTCTGCTGAGAGACAGGGTGAGAAAAAAGGATTTACAACTACCGGGTAGTAGGTAGAAGACCGCAAAATCCGCCAACAACCAGAATGAACCACAAGGTTACCTCTGCTAACGAATGAAAATGGGATTTAAAACTACCGGTTTGTAGGTAGAAAACCGCAAAGATCGGACTTACAACTACCGGTTCGTAGGTAGAAGCCAACAAAGTCCACTGAGGATAAGATGAATGAGTGCCGGTTAGTGAGCAACTATTCATTTATACCACAGGGAAGCACAAGAGACAGCCACAAGGAAGCTAGTTTAGGATCGATCCAAAAAGGCATACTGAATCAAGACTCATCCTCATGAGGAAAGAACTCAATAGGGAAAACCCATCCCATTATGTGTAGGGAGGGAACGGAAACAACCGTCATCCACAAGGATGTAACTCAGTGGGGAGCTGCAGAAGGGAACGACAGACACTTTCTGCTTAGGGGTCAACTCTATATGGAGAGATCAGACACACCCACATCTTCTAGGGGAGGATCTACTGGGGAGATCGGTATCACCAATTAGCAGGAGACAACCATCAACAGATACACGGCAACAGATGCCCCATGAGTACCTGAATGTTATGATTATGCATGTATGCATTATGCATGAGGAATGTATGATGAATGCTGACAAATAGACATGCTTAACACACATAGGTCCAGGAATCAACCATCCGGTGCTACTCTTCCAGAGGGAAGGCCAAAATCACCAGAGAGCAAAAGAAAGTCTGCTGGAGACTGGGATATCAGGGAACCACCACATCCTGCAGGGGAGGAAGGCCACAAGATGCTTCCGGAGGGATCGTCAATCATAACCGGAGAGAAGAGTTCAATGTACAGACAGACACGCCACAACCACATCTCATGCTGGAGATCAGAGATACCAAGAAGCAACCAGATCTCTGAGGAAGATAGATAGGCACTGATAAAGCTCATCACGCTAACAACTCTGCGGAGGAATCTATCCGAGGGAAGGCCGGATTACTGGGATGTCAATCCATCAAGTACCGAATCTTCCAAAGAAAACCACCCATGCCGGGGAGAGGAAAAGACTGCTCTGCTGGAGAGATGAAAGTTGAAGTCTTCAGTAAACACTCTGCTTGGGCACTGGCCCACAAAAAGGCTCGGACAACAACTTTGCTGGATATGCCCCACAATAGGGCTCAAGCAGCACTTTACTGGGGATGCCCCACCATAGAGCTAACAGGGACTTGGAGGAAGAGTGTTGCACTGCCGGGGACGTGAAGATGAACAACTTCAACCAACATTGCACTGAGCCCCTCGCTGAGGAGAAACAATAAGAGGTTCTACAGGAAAAAGATACAGTTATGCTCGAGATACGAACAAATGTCTTACCTGTTGGTAATCATACCACCCTTGGGAGAGCACTGCGGATCTCCTAAGTATCCTTCCATCATTGTGAATGTTCACTTTGTTTAAGAACAATTTGTGAAAAATTTGTTTATTTTGAAAACAATGATACTTTATCAATTAAAACATGCAAAACATTTGTTGAATCGAAACAAATAAGAGTGCAAATAATTGGATAAAAGCTCAAATTGATGTGATGGAATGGTAGTCTGCAAATGGCAGGACTCCATAGATCTGTACAAGTTTGAAATCGGTGATGTATATTGGAAGAGGGCTACATTGAACATAATGACCTTTCCTCTACCATTCCGAATTTTCGATGTATTCAGAGCTTCAGTCGATGACGAATCGAGAATTCCTGGTGGATGAGTAGAACACAGTCTTGTCAGGATGCAGTTACTTGCCAAATCCCTAATTTTTGCCTAGATTGCCCCAGTGTGAGGTGATCAATCTAGCGGGATGCAAATTTTTTTCCAATGTCTCTAACTTTTGCCTGGATTGCCCTTTCGGGTTTTCAATCCACCGAGACGCTCCTTTTTTGCCTAAGCCGCCCTTTGGGGGTGTTCGACTTAGCGAGCTATTTTGCCTTTTTTTTTGTTTTAGGCGAAGCATTTCTTGACTGTATCGGAATTCACAGGACGAGTGAACTTCTCCATCCATTGTTGTAAGTGTCAAAGTACTGCCTGAAAAGGCTCTCTTGACAACATATGGACATTCATAGCTCGGGGTTCACTTGCCCCTGGAATCGGGCACGAAAGACAAGACTTTCTTGAGCACAAGGTCACCTTCTCGGAACACACGAGGCTTGACCTTCTTATCGAATGCTTTCTTCACTCTCTGTTGATATAACTGACCACGACACATGGCAGTTAATCTCTTCTTTTCGATCAGATTCATTTGGTCGTAACGACTCTGAATCCGTTCAGCATCAGTCAACTTGGGACTTCGAGGGTGCTATTTTTCTTTTGCTTCTTCCTTTCTTTTTCTTTCTTTTGATTTCTTTTGATTTCTTTTGATTTCGATTTCTTTGGATTTTGCACCCTCCTCTTTTTTTTCTTTTTTTTTTTAAATGCCCCAGTTGGCTGTTCTGCTGATTCTCGAGATGCAGCTGAGTGATCTTCTTTTCTTGCTCAAGAAGTCGGGAAATACCGTCAGGAATCCCTTCAACATCATCTTCGTCCGCTTCGAATACAGGGAATTCAAAATTGGGAGATGACGTCGGATCATTATGTTCAATGGGTTTGAGAAACAACCTGCATAATGATTTTGATATGAAAAGCTTTTTGGAAATCAAACAAGACAATCGTTATGCAGGTGAAAAGATTGCTTTTATTCTTGTTTTTAGGGTTTTTTGTGATCACCAATTTCATGCAAAAAAGCAAAAAGGGAAAACAAATGGAAAAACAAATGTTTTAACATGAATTATTTGAATGAAAATATCATTGCACAAATGTTGCCAACAATGTCATCACTTCTCCTTTTGGCATGGGAGAAGGGTTTTTAAACAAAGTGATCATTACTCTGACTTATGAACAACTGTAGGAACGCCCACAGTGACCCAATTGTGATAGATCCCACCAGGGATGACAAACGTCAGAATCCTTTGCACCAGCAGCTTCTGCTCTTGAACAACTCTTTTCGTTGAAGACCTCAGAAGAAAAACCGCCGCCAGCCCGGGGCTTGTTATCTTCAAGCTTGATTAACTCTGGGACCTAAGTCCTCGAAGCTCAGAATCCCTGATCTGATAAGGTCCTGCACCTTATTCTTCAACTGAAAGCAGCTTTCCACATCATGACCAGGAGCACCCGAATGATACACACAATGCTGATCAGGCCTATACCACCACCGAGGGTTGACAGGTATAGCCGGCGGGTCTCTAGGAGTAATCAAGTTCCGCTCTATCAAAGAGGGATACAACTCTGTGTACGACGTAGGGATCGGATCAAAAATGATCTTCTTTCTCTCATTACTTGTACTAGCTTGATTACCATTGTGAGGTTGGTAAGCCTGCTGCTGAGGACGAGATTGTTGTTGCTGATATTGCTGAGTTGGCCTTCTCTGCTGTTGTTGAGGTGCTGGAATAGTCACAGCAGCAACCTGACGATACTGTCCTCTGTTTGCACTTCTCCGACGGTGCACAGCATTTGTTTCACTTTCTCCCCTTTTGGGTGCCCCAGAGGATGGCTTCTTAGAATTCGAAGAACTTGAAGAGCCAGGATCTTGAATCCTTCCTGCTTTAATGAGACTCTCAGTCCTCTCCCCACAAACAACAACATCAGAAAAGCTACTGAACGGGCAACTCCCCATGCGGTCCATGAACACACCCTGTAGGGTCCCGATGAACATGTCAGTCAGTTCTCTCTCCAACATCGGAGGTTACACTCTTGCGGCCAACTCACGCCACCTCTGGGCATACTCTTTGAAGCTCTCACCAGTCTTCTGACACAAGCTCTGCAGTTGAGTTCGGCTCGGAGCCATGTCTATATTGTGCTTGTATTACCTCAGAAAGGCTTCACCCAGATCTTTCCAGCTTCTGACTGATTCATGTACCAGTCCAAAGACGCTCCGGACAAACTGTCTTGGAAAAAGTACATCCACATCTTCTCATCGTCAGTATATGCGGAGATCTTTCGATAATAAGCCTGCACATGAGTGCGAGGACAGGAAGTGCCATTATATTTGTCAAAAGACGGCGCCTTGAATTTGTAGGGGATCCTCAAACCTTCCACCAGACCCATATCCGTTACATCGAAGCCCAAAGAGTTCTGACACTCCATGGCACGGATTTTCTAAGCAAGGGCATCCACTTTTCTGTCCCTCTCTTCAATTCTCACGACTTCACCATCATCTTCACCGAGCAGAGTAAACATGTCCTCTTGTCTATCAACAATCGGAGCGGGATGACAAACAGGAGCCCGGGTAGCTCTGCAGTTGACAGTCTCTGCAGCAAGAGGATGTGCATTGATTCTTATTCCTCTGAGTTCATCCCCCACAGCATAGTCGTTGACGGGAACAGCAACAACATTCTCATGAACGGGCACACCCACTGGTGAAGCTCGGTTGGACGGCGGAATCACAACTTCCTGTCTCTGAACCAGGGCTCTAAGCTCCTCTTGACCTTGCGCAACCCCTTGCATCATTGTCATAAACTGGGCCATGTTCGCCCTCATCTCAGCCAACTCCGTCTGAACTTGATCCATGTTCCTCTGATGATTGAGTCTGGTTGAGTAGCGGTGCGGTCTCTGATCAGCTATCCTGTCCCAGTCAGGAACCAGAGTGAGAAGACTCTCCCAAACATGTCTGTAATGATATGTGCATGATATGCATGATGCGGATGCTATTTTATCATGAATGATCCTGATAAAGGATATGCGTATGCGAGTTAACTTTTTTTTTCTGTTTTTTCATGCATTATTTTTTTTGGAAAAATAAACATGCTATGATGCAGATGATGCAAAGATGACTGGTCGGGATGTGCATCTCAAGGCACAGGATCAGAGCTTCGACTTGAACTCGGAACCACAATTCATCTGAAACCCAAACTCATCTGATAAACTGTCATCTGAAGAACCAAGAGTCACCGACAGGATCACGAGTCACCAACAAGTCACCGACGGTACCTATAATAATGATCATTCCCTCCCCACTCACGGGTGTCATCTAGGCCAGGGTAAGGTCAAAACGCAGCATAAATAACCTTTCGCAGAATATCATCATATACACACCCGAAGTATGTAACGATAATATCCCACCAGGGTCTGAACTGCTCGTGATATCGATGTTCCGCTAAGTGGCGCATACCACCCGCTTCCCATGAATCACTCTATTCCTAAGTTTCCTAGATTTCACTCATAGCCTGGGTATTGGGCCTTTTACCTCGAGTAACTCCCACCCCAAACAGAGAAACACAGCACAGCCAGCACAGATGAATATGAATGAATGCAAACATTAATGCACACATAAATGCAAACAATAAATAAATGAATGCAATAAATAGCAGCAAACAGCAACCAAAACCCTAACCTAGAGAGCGCTAGGAGAGACTCGCTTAGGGAAGATGGACCAGCAAGAGGTCAACTTCTCTTGTCCCCAGCAGAGTCGCCAGCTGTCGCATTACGCGAAAAACCGGCGGGAAACGAAAACAACAGAGCCGCCACCGTGCGTTATTTATCCCAAAAGAGGGAAAGGAAACGCTCGAAGTAAACCTGGAAAAGACATGGTCTCACGACCAAAGAGAATGGGATCGGGAGTCGGTTATGCGAAGGGAAGGCATTAGCACCCCTACGCATCCGTCGTACTCGACGGGATCCACGCACAAAAGGAAGGAAAATGGTTGCTAAACGCTGCTCAAACAAACATCTAAAACTGGCTGAAAGAGACACAGAAAAACAAAAGAAACTGACTCGGCAGGATATCGCATCCTGGGCCTACGTATTCTATCAGGCATAGACATCAGAGTCGACGTAGTTCGGGCTAGGGGGAAACGTACTCGCTAGGATGTCGCATCCTATGCATACGTATCTTCTCGGACTAAGAAGAATCAGAGCACTCGTAGTTCGGCTAACACACGCCAAACAAAACAAACACGGGAAATCGACTGTCAATGGACTTACGTCGAACTCCACACAAACAGGCAAACATGGAAACCGAATGCCAATCGCTGGACTTACATCAGACTCCGAACCAACCGCACACACACTGGAAACCAAATGCCAATCGCTGGACTTACATCGTACTCCAAGCACACAACAAGAGGATACGGAATGCCAATCGCTGGACTTATATCCCTCTCCTAACACATACAAAGATAAAATTAAAAAAGGGCGCCCGGAGAGATCAGCTCATCTCCTGCCTACGTACCTCATCTGGTATGAGGATCAGGGCGACGTAGTTCCCTTACGCAGGGACAAAGGACTAGCCTAACCAGATAACAAAGGGAGACACAACTAGGGAGACTACGACTCGAGCCTAGATGTTATCATGCATATCATCCCTAAGTCAAGGTTGCTATCTAACTTGCACAGGGAGCAAGCTAAACCTAAGCAGCACAGGCAAAGCAAACAATCACAAATAGCACACACTATATACACACAAAGTGGGCTCACACAAGGATTGGACTGTGAAACACAAGCCATCTGGAATCGGGTGATGTTAGCTCTTAACCTTAACATTGAGAGTTAAGGTGAAGCAGATGAAATGGGAAGTGAGGGGTGTGCCTCCACAGCTCTTATCCCTGGCCTGGGAGAGCTTCAGACAAATGAAGTGTGGGTTTAGAAAGTGGGAACCCTTCTACACTTATGACTGACACAACTGTACAAGGATCTTGGGTTAATATCCACAATGCATCAACACAAGGTGTGTGAGCAAAGGGATGACTCAACAGAGTAGCAGGAGATGGATTGCACATCTCTTGTATCTGCCAATTGCCTTATCAAAGGTCTTTTCCTGCTTGGGGACAAAAATAAACAATCACAAGCATTGCCTCTTAAGGAGGACTTCAGACAGGTGCCTGACCAAATAACAGGCCAGGTCTTCCAGACTACATGGAGTTAGAGACACTATACCTCAATGCTCAAGCTAGCAAGCAAAGCAAAAGCAAGTTCACAAAGGAACTATAGCAACTAATGTACCTGAAAACAATCCAACATAATCAGTACTCAACTCAAACAAAAGTCAAACAGACAATGGTCAACAGTTAACTGTACACAGTCAAACAACAATCAAGCAAAGCAATGCACAAAGGTGCAAGCCACAAGGCCTAAGTACAAGTCTCAAAGCCTACAAAACAAACTCAAGGTTAGTCATAAACAAGCAATGGACCAACTCCAATTGAGTGCACATCATCAAGTATAAGCAATTGTGCTCTTTGACCTAAAACAAAGCTCAAACATTAAGCACTAACCACTAGGACATGGCCTAGGGTCAAAATGGGAGCAATAAACCAAAACAGAACATGAAAATTGGTAATAATCAAGTTTAATCCAATAAGAAACAAATCCAAGTGGTCTCATATTCATATCATCAACCAATTTCATTTCATAAAGCATAGAAGGCAAGGCATGCATATTCAAAGCTCATAGACCCAAACAGAATGATCCAATTCATATTAACTCATAAATATTTCAATAAATCTCAAGAAAAATCATGGCTAAACAGCATTCATCAAAGGATCATCACACCAAAATTCGAGTCATTTGGATAAGGGGAAGCATGTCAAATAAAATCCATAAGGCAAGGCAAGGCAAAACAAGCTCATACAAGGAACAAAATCATACATCAACTTCATACAAGCACAAAACAGAATTGGTACAAGATAAATGCATCAAACCAAATCCAAGACAAACTTCAAGGTGTCTAGAATACATGTGCAAAATTTTAAGTCCATCCAATAAACATCAAGAATTTCCCAAATCATCTAAGATCATGACTCACAAAAAGTCCACAAATGGTCAAACAGAAAAGAAATTCTCAAACAAATTGGAAATGCACTCAAAAATTCCATAAAACTTCACAAGCATTCCTAACATCCAGAAGAATCAACATGCAAAAAATCAGATTAATTGAAGTTCATATGACATGGTAATGAAAATCCACAAGTTGGACAAGAAATGGTGTGACACACATTGTCACACCTATATCGATCAGATCATATCTCACGAACCAGAAATGCAAAAATTGCAAACTCAATGCCAAAATGACAATTAAGATCTCTAGTTTACACATGAAAAATTTCAGCTCCATTGGATTAATCATCATCATTTCACAACTAAAATAGCAAGCAAGGTAGCAAGCAAGGTGCAAGGAATGACATGCAAACATAAACCCTAGGCCACATTAAAATCCACACGTGCATAATTTCTGGAAAAATCACCATAAAATAGTAGAGATCTTGAGGATCATTGTGGAAAAAATCTCATCTCATTTGGACAAATATTTTAGGAGTTATGAATTTTCTAATGAGTGGAAAAAATTAAAATGCAATGCACAATGGTACATGAACATGGTAACATAAGGTACAAGAAAATGCCAAAGCCTAAAATGAAAATGCGCTGGAGCAGGATCGAACCGGCTCAAAATTTGAATTGAGCGCCCACTACATGAAACGCGTCGTTTCATTTAAACGACGTGGCAAGTTATGACTGGTGCATGGGGCGAGAAACATAAAAAACATGCAAACAGGCGAGAACACGGATCAAACACGATCTGGCAAATGGAATATTAGGGTTCTTCACACATTCATCATGTTCATCAAAGATTTCCAGGTCATGAACATTTTTTCGCAGAAATGCAAAATGGATATATCACTAGACTCATCTTTCCATGCACATCAACAATCCAGCATCAACTTAACCTAATTCTTGCTATAATGAACAGATCGAGCAGAAGAAATTTCACTCATCAATCTTAAAATTCACATATCTTTCTCATTTCTTGATGAAAATCAAAACCACAAAGCTCAGAGTACTCATGGATCGAAGATCTACAAAATGAACATCACAATTACAAGAATTATGAGGATCGATTCCTAACCTTGTTTGAAGTGCAGAGTTGGATTTGAGGTTTTCAGGACTTGTAAGGTTGAAACAGATCCTCTTCAACTCCTAAATGGATGAATGGATGAAGATCCAATGCTCACTTGTTCTTGATACAGCTCAAATTCGCAACTGCCATGAATGATGCTTGATGCAACAGTTCTTGATTCTGCTCGACAGTGATGATTCCTTGCTTGCAGAAGATCCAATAGCACTTGTAGATGATGAATCAATGAGGAAATAGCAAAGGATAGTGCAAAGTTTTGCAGAAAAAGTTGAGAGAAAAAAGTTGTGAAACTTTGCAATTTGATCTAGATCTGGTTTGAATGATGTGTTCCCTGTGAATTCTGTTAGGATTAGAGTTATATATGTGCTGTTAATCCAGTTTACTAATCAAGGTTAAGCCAAAATGCAAGATTAATGAAAATGCAAGTGTTTGTGCAAAATTGGTAATTCACCTTATGTGCATGGGAATGATGCTACAGTGCATGTTTTATGAACCAAACACACTCCAAATGTTGTTTAAGACCAAATGCAATTGATTGGAAGTGTGGAAAATGCTTAATTTTCAAATTCAACTTTTTCCTTCCAAATTCAAATTCAATTCACATGGAAAATGCAATATTTTTGTGATGAGATTTGATGAATGGAAATGCATGAATTGGATAGAAGATATCAAAACAAGAATGTTCCAAAAAGAACCACATGATTTGGCCATTTGGTGTGAAAGTTATCCTCTTTTGAACTTCAAATTTGCTTGACAAAGATCAATCCATAATTTCTCAACCACACATGGGAAATTCATGTTCTTGGACTTTTTGGAAAGGTGAGAGCAAGATCTTCAACTTTCATGTTGGACAAAATTTAATTTGAAGCTTGCTTGGACATGTACTCTTGAAGAGAAGACCTTTCCATTTTTGGCAGTTTGAAATTACAGGTCACTTACTATTTTTGGAAACTTTTCTTCTGACCTCAAATTCTTCAATGTTGATCTTTGAAATGTCAAATGAGACTTGTATGGACATGAATGAGGCCTCTCTAACCATCTCCCACCTTCAAATCCATGATTTCATGCACAATTGACCATAGTTGACTTTCTAGGGTTTCAGATGCATTTCAGCTTGACTGTTGAGCTTTGATCATCCAATCTTTGGCCAAACCACTTCAAAATGATCCCTAGGTCATATGAACTTATTGGATCAATCATATGGCTCTGCTTCAATAGGAATGCACATGCTTGCTTGCACAACTGATCCTCCTAACCAGTCTTGACGGATGGCTTATACTTGGGCAAATGGACAATGCAATGCTATGCAGTGGACAATGTAATGTTAATGACCTAATCATGAAAATGTATGTACAAAATGGTAGGTGCAAATTTGAGGTGCTACACCAACAGATATCTAAAAACTCTGATGGTCGGGTTATGGATGGTTGAGGCAAGAACTCCTTCAAAAGAGTTTATTGAAGTGTTTGATAAACGCTCCCAGAAGGAAAATACCTCAACAGACCATTCGGAATCCAAAGGGGCCTCACAAATAGCACCTTCCCCATGAGGGATCCCTAACAGACTGGCTAGTTCATCGGTACTGAATTGGTATTCAACAGCAAACATTCTAAATTGGATAGTACCGACTGTGCTAGCAGTGTTGGGGCGGACAATATAAATTAAGGAACTTAAAAATTCGATTGTCAGCCGCTCATAGGTGGTTTCTTTGTTGATAAAGAAATTATGCAAACCTAATATGTCTAATAAATGGAAAATTCTATGGTAGATACCTAAAGTATAGAGACAATTTTCGTCAACGTACCTTGTCGAGAGAATTTCCTGATTTTGCAACCGTTCAATGATTTTTCTTTGTCTCTCCCCTGGTTTCCCTCCTCGAAGAATGAATCCGTTGAACTCCATTTGAATGCTCTTGAAAAGTGGATGAAGAAGATGAAGTGGTTGGTGAAAAGGTTGGATTTTTACAAAATCCGGCGGATGAAATCGAAAATGGAAAGTGGATTAATGATTTGTGTGGTATGGTGGTTAGGAAAGTATGAGCTTTTTGTGGGTTCAAGGATGTTTTCTCAACGTGAAAAAATGGGTTTGGGAGGTTGTAAGTTGCAAAAATGGTGAAGAAAAGGGGTCTGCCCCGACCATTTACAAACGCTGTGGTGGGCGCCACATGTCCTATGGCGGGCGCCACAAGGCAAAATCTAGCTGGGCCAGTTTTTTGTCCTTTGGTTTGGGCTTCGCTTGTCTTTTGGCTTTGAGGGGTCTGGATAGCATTTGTCTTGTGATTCTCCTAGTTTCTTTGACTTGCATAATTTTATAAAAGCAAAAACGAAAAATAAAAACTGAAACTGAAACAAAAACAAAATCAAAAATTAAATATAAATAAATAAATAAATGAAAAATTAAAATGCAAAATAAAATAAATATAAAACATATATAGATAAAATTGAAATACTAATGTATAGTAGTAGTTTTTATAATATTCAAATGCGATAATAATGAGTAATGCAAATACGATAAATAGATAAAAGAGAAATAAAATGAAATGGTGAGATCAGGTATTAGGGGTGTCGTCTGCCTGAGTGGATCCACGGAGCACAGCTATCTCCTGCCTGAGTTCTGCGATCTCCTGATATAGACAATCGGCTTTAGTATCATGGGTGAGATCAGACACTCCCATCTGTAAAGTTAGGTCCTCTACTTCCTGTCTAAGCTCTGCAATCTCTCTACGGCACTTAGCAATCTGGGTGCGTATGTCGGGTGTCTGCAATGAATGATTATTAGAGAAAACAATGATTCTAGGAGATGGTGGTGCAGGTGTGTATTCAGCAGCGGGTGGCGATCTCGGTGCCTCAACGGTCTCTCCCTGGCCCTCTAGAGCATAACTCCAGTTCGCTGGATCATGCACACTGGTCATCATAAGGTCTGGCAATGTGAAGTAATGGATAGCCTCACTGTCGACTAGCAATCGGAACTGACATGGGTGGAAAGAGGCTCTCCTCATCAATCCTCTGGTCAAACAGAAATCGATGTCCATGGTCGTGTATCCACAGTAGGTCCGAAGATGTAACAGCTTGTGAGACAGACCTAAAGCGACAACAATCTGTGTGATGATTCCACCAACATGGATGACTCCTTCGGTAGATCTAGAGATACCGCTGAGATTATTCAATAAAAAGTTCCCACATGCTACTGGGCGAGACTGGGATGCGCAAAATAGTAGGAAGATCTCCTCTTCACTCAGTAGTGTCTCTGTATCCTGTCTTCCCAAGAAGGAAGGTGCTAATATCATCTGAAAATACCTAAAGGTTGGGTTATGTATGACATAAGATAACTGTGTAGATGGATCCTGGCTTCCGCCACCTGATATATCACTCCAAAACTTCTCCACTTCCTTACCCAGGAAATATCCCAAAGGTGTCTCCGGGATAGCATCAGGAGTAGTCTGGAAACCCAACAGGTCGCCGAACTCTTTCTGGCTGAAGGAGTACTCAACTCCAAAAAGTCTGAAAGCGGCATTCCCATCTGGTCCAGAATATGGGTCGTAGTCGAATGAACTCAGGAACTCCAAAGTCAGGTTCCTATATGTGTTACTCAAGTCATCAGCAAATTCGTCCCAGTGGAGCTGGTGGCTAAGGAATCGGATACCAGGCTCGATACCCAGTGCCTCCATACAATGCTGATCAGGGTAACGTGTGGGTGCCATAGGGCGCTGGTATAAAGCAATGTAGCGCTCCCTCTGAGCATTGTCTCTATAGGCAACATGCATGTCATCAAAACCCTGCATCCTGTAAAAGTTAGGAAAGTGATCCTGAAAATACAAACCATTCAAACTTTTAGTCTCTATGCAAAATATGATAAAATAAAATAAAAATAAAAATAAATGTAAATAAATGCGAAAAAAGTAAAATGAAAAGAAAAACCATGGGTTGCCTCCCACGCAGCGCTTGTTTAACGTCATTAGCTTGACGATCAGAATTTATACACCTGTAGTAGTAGGAATCGGTGGATCAATCAGGGTGTGGCTTGAGTAGTATGTGGAATGTCTCCTCCTTCGTAGAGCTTCAGTCTTTGTCCATTTACAATGAATGGGATACAGGTTTGGTTCTTGATTTCTACGGCTCCGGATCTCAGAATCTTGGATACTTCGAAAGGACCAGTCCATCTTGAACGTAGCTTTCCAGGGAAGAGTCGTAACCTAGTGTTGAAAAGGAGAACAAAATCGCCTATATTGAAGTTTTTCTTTACTATTCTTTTGTCGTGATAGGCTTTTGTCCTCTCTTTATATATTTTTGCATTTTCGTAGGCAGATTGCCTAAGCTCTTCTAATTTATGAATGTCTAGGGTACGCTTTTCTCCAGCAGCTAAGTAGTCTAAATTCAAAGTTTTAATGGCCCAATAGGCCTTATGCTCTAACTCGAATGGTAAGTGACATGATTTTCCATAAACTAGTTGATAAGGAGTAGTTCCTATAGGGGTTTTGAAAGCGTTTCTATAGGCCCATAATGCTTCTTGAAGCTTCTGAGACCAGTCTCTCCTAGAAATAGAAATAGTTTTCTCTAGGATCTGTTTTATCTCCCTATTAGATACTTCTACTTGGCCACTAGTTTGTGGATGGTATGGTGTTGCTACTCTATGCCTAACTCCATATTTTCTTAAAAGTTTGTCAAATATTCTTGATATAAAGTGTGATCCTCCATCGCTTATGACTAAACGTGGTGTTCCAAATCTAGGGAATATATAGTTTTTAAATAATTTGATTACTACCCTAGTGTCGTTTGTGGGTGCAGCTATAACTTCAATCCACTTAGACACATAGTCTACAGCTACTAAGATATACCTATTTCCTAAGGATGGTGGAAAAGTTCCCATGAAATCTATACCCCATACGTCAAAGAGTTCTACTTCCTGAATGTTTCTTAAGGGCATTTCATCACGTCTTGAAATGTTTCCAGTGCATTGGCATCTATCACATTTGACAATGTAAGCATAAACATCACGCCACATGGTAGGCCAGAATAGGCCAGCTTGAAGAATCTTGGCGTATGTCTTAGAGGTGCTCGCATGTCCACCATAAGGTGCAGAATGACAATGCTCGATAATACTATTTATCTCTTCTTCTGGAACGCAACGGCGAAAAATGCCATCTTTACCCCTCTTGAAAAGGAGCGGTTCGTCCCAATAGAAGTTTCTCACATCGTGGAAGAATTTCTTCTTGCGGTGGTAGTCAAGATTAGGGGGTAATATATCAACAGCTAGGTAATTAACGAAATTTGCATACCAGGGTACGTTACTTATTGCTAAGGAATTTTGGGAATGCTCATAAGGATCTAGGTTATTGTCTTCAATGGTTTCTACTTTAGCTATCAGTCTATCATAGGCGAAATCATCATTTATGGGTACTAGTTCAGGTTTTAGATGTTCTAGCCTAGAAAGGTGATCGGCTACTACATTTTCAGTGCCTTTTTTATCTCTTATATCTAAATCAAACTCTTGTAGTAATAGAATCCATCGGAGTAACCTGGGCTTGGCTTCTTTTTTACTTAATAGGTAACGAATGGCAGCATGATCGGTGTAAACAATACTTTTTGCTCCTACTAGATAAGATATAAATTTGTCTATAGCGAAAACTACAGCGAGTAATTCTTTTTCAGTTGTTGCATAGTTAAGCTGGGCAGCATCTAGGGTTCTACTGGCATAATAAATGGCGTATAATTTTTTATCTTTCCTTTGTCCTAGAACGGCTCCAACTGCATAATCACTAGCATCGCACATTATCTCAAAAGGTTCCGACCAATCGGGCGGTTTCATAATGGGCGCTGAGATTAATGCTTGCTTTAAAAGATTAAATGCGTCATTACATTTTTCGTCGAAAATGAATTCAGCATCTTTCATTAAAAGTCCGGTTAACGGTTTAGTTATTTTGGAGAAGTCCTTAATAAAACGCCGGTAGAATCCAGCGTGTCCAAGAAAGCTTCGGACTTCTCGGATGGTTTTTGGTGGTTTTAGGTTTTCTATAACTTCTATTTTAACTTTATCTACCTCTATACCTTTTTCGGAAACTATATGTCCTAGAACTATTCCTTCGGTTACCATGAAATGACATTTTTCCCAATTTAGCATGAGGTTCACCTCCACGCATCTCTCCAGGATTTTCTCAAGGTTAGCAAGGCAATTGTGGAAATCGAATCCGCAAACCGAGAAATCATCCATAAACACTTCCATGATACCATCTAGGTAATCTGCGAATATTGACATCATGCAGCGTTGGAAAGTAGCTGGGGTGTTACAGAGGCCGAAAGGCATTCGTCTGTAGGCAAAAGTTCCATAGGGGCATGTAAAGGTAGTTTTTTCTTGATCTTCTGGGTGAATATGTATTTGGAAGAATCCAGAGTATCCATCTAAATAACAGAAGTAAGAGTGTCTGGCTAGACGCTCCAACATTTGGTCTATAAATGGTAAAGGTAAGTGATCCTTCCTAGTTGCTTTATTTAATTTTGTATAATCTATACACATCCGCCATCCTCCTTCTAAACGTTTTGCTACATGTTCGCCTTTATCGTTTTGCACGACTGTGATGCCTCCCTTTTTAGGTACTACATGCACAGGGCTCACCCACTTACTATCAGAGATCTGGTAGATTATACCTGCCTCAAGCAACTTAAGAACTTCCTTCTTAACAACATCACTCATTATAGGGTTTATTCTTCTCTGATGTTCCCTAGAGGGTTTTGAATCTTCTTCGAGCGAAATCCGATGCATGCATACGGATGGGCTTATACCTTTCAGGTCAGAGATATTATATCCTAAGGCTGAGGGATATCTTCGTAAAACGTCTAAAAGTTGGTTCGTCTCCTCTTGGCTCAAGGTAGCACTAACTATAACTGGACGGTTCATCTTTTCATCGAGGAAATCATATCTCAGGTTCTTAGGCAGTCCCTTAAGTTCTAAGGTTGGTTTCTTAGGGCATGGCATATGATCTGGGGTAAGGGATAAACATCCGTAAAGGTTATCATCGATGTAAGGTTCTTTAAAGTCATCATCTTCCTTTATGGGGGTTGATGGTAACTTAATAATTTCTTTTTGTTCTAATTCTCTAACACATTCATCAATGATATCTAAGGCATAACACAAGTCTCCCATCACAGGTTCCATAAGAAATTTCGAAAGTATAAATTCTATTTTCTCGTCACCTACCTCAAACGTCAACTTTCCTTTCTTGACATCTATTATGGCTCCTGCAGTCGATAAGAATGGTCTACCTAGAAGAATTGGTATATCATTGTCCTCTTTGATGTCCATGACAACAAAATCAGTAGGGATAAATAGTTGACCTATCCTAACAGGAACATCTTCTAAAATGCCTATCGGATATTTAACAGATCTATCGGCTAACTGAAGTGACATCTTAGTGGGTTGTAATTCTCCTAAGTTTAATCTCTCACAAACTGCTAGAGGCATTAAGCTCACACTAGCTCCTAAGTCTAGAAAAGCTTTTTCGATGACATGATTACCCAAAAGGCAAGGAATGGAGAAATTTCCAGGATCTTTATCTTTCTTTGCTAATTTGTCCTCGGAAATAGCATTACATTCCAAAGGCTTCGGATCGTCAAGTCTACGTTTGTTGGTAAGGATGTATTTGAGAAACTTTGCATAAGAAGGTATTTGGGTGATGGCTTCTATGAAAGGGATTTCTACATGAAGTTTTTCTATAACTTTAATAAATTTTTGATACTGTTTATTGATCTGGGTTTGTTTGAGTCTTTGCGGATATGGTATAGGTGGTTTATATGGCGGGGGTGGTACGTAAGTTTTATCTTTAGGTTCTTCTCCTTTCTCTCGACCTTCCTGGTTTTCAGATTCCTCTGGTTCCTTTACTTCGTCCGTGGGTTTGGTACATTCCTTAGAAGTTTTGGGTTCACTTAATCTTGGGTTTGGTGGCTCATCATAAGCGTTCCCACTTCGTAGGGTAATGGCATTGGCTTGTCCTCTCGGATTTTGTTGAGGTTGTCCAGGGAATTGTCCTCCAGGTGTAGTCTGAGGGGCTTGGTTTAAAGCTACCTGAGAGATCTGGGTTTCAAGCATCTTGGTATGAGTAACTATTTGGTCAACCTTGGTTCCTAACTAAGTAATCAATTCGTTAACATGAATGTTTTGGTTCATGAACTCCTTGTTTTGTTGGGTTTGAGCGGTGATAAAATTTTCCATAATTTTCTCAAGGCTCGGTTTTGGTGGTACAGGTTGCATAGGTTGATTTGATCTAGGGGCTTGATAACTAGGTCTCGGAGGTGCATTATTTTGAATAGGGTTATTGTTTTTATAGGAGAAGTTAGGGTGATTCCTCCATCCAGGATTATAGGTATTCGAATATGGGTTCCCTTGGGTGTAGTTCACTTGCTCAGAGTGGGTTTCATTTAATAGACTGCATTCTGCGGATTGGTGTCCTTGGGTTCCACATATCTCACAATCCGACGAAACTGCGGCTACAGTATTCGGGTTCATGCACATATGCTCGACCTTAAGGGCTAATGCGTCCATTTTAGTCTGCATCATGTCTATAGAGCTTAGTTCATACACTCCTCCTTGGGCTTCCTTCTTCTCAACTATCGCTCGTTCGACTCCCCATGATTGAGGATTTTGAGCCATATCTTCAATGAGGGCACTAGCTTCAGGATAAGGTTTGTTCATCAAAGCACCGCCTGCGGCAGTGTCGATGGTCATCTTTGTGTTGTAATGAAGTCCATTATAGAAGGTTTGAATGATTAACCAATTTTCTAAACCATGATGTGGGCATGCTCGTAACAACTCTTTATATCTCTCCCAAGCTTCGAACAGCGATTCTCCATGGTTTTGGGTAAATCTAGTTATATGGTTTCGAAGAACGGAGGTCTTACTCGGGGGAAAATATCTAGCAAGAAAAACTCTTCTAAGGTTATCCCAAGTCGTAATGGAATTGGGTGGAAGGGAATCCAACCATGATAGAGCTTTATCTCTGAGGGAAAAAGGAAATAATCTTAAACGTATTGCCTCAAGAGAAGCTCCATTGGTTTTAAAAGTATCTGCTAATTGAAGAAATATTTTTAAATGTTGGTTTGGGTTCTCAGTAGCGAGACATGCGAATTGTCTCTGTTGCACTAGTTGTAACAGGGATGGTTTAAGTTCAAAATTATTGGCTGGGATTATTGGGTTTACTATACTAGAACTAGGTTCTTCGTTAGATGGTTGAGCGAAATCTTTAAGAGGTCTTTGGTTTTGATCTTCGGCCATAGCTCTCTTAATTCTATGAAAGAACAAACGTGCGCGAGCGTAACGTTCAGGTTCCGCCAGAGGGTATACTAAGCTTAAACTTCCGGTGCTGCGAGTTCTTCGCATTGACCGGCGGGAAATAGCCTAAATCTAAACGATATAACAACAGGTAAATGAAATTTGACGAAATTGGTCCCCGGCAACGGCGCCAAAAACTTGATACGGTGTTCGCAAGTATACGAACGCGTCAGAGTAATATAAAAGATTGTCGAATCCACAGAGACCAAGTGTCAATCTATCGTTATCTGTCGTTATGGTGTTTATCAAAGGCAATCGAAATAGGAGTTTTTGTAGTGTGCAATGAAAAGTAAAGTATTGAAAATAGAATGTAATTAATAAAGACAGGGTCGAATGTAATTCACATAATTAATTGATAATCCAGGTACTTGCTAGTAGAGCTACTTATGGGCAGTGTTTCCTACTTTGAAAAGAACTAATTTAACAGGAACTGTCGCTTTCGCATATTCAGAACCGAGTTGTACTCCCTAATCAAACCCTCTTATTGTCACTTATAAAAAGGCGCGCATTGCGTTAGAGTAGTAAACCTATTTTTAAGAAATATATACTATCTTGACTAAGTTGAAAAGTATTATAACCTGGATTTCTTAACCAAAAGAGGTTCTTACGAACCAGACTCTAAACTTATAAACGCGTCCGAAAATAGTTTTAAAATATCTTTTCTTCTTAATGTTAAAATCTCCTAATGAACTAAACAAAGCGCTTTCGCTGTTTTTGAAATAGTAAAAAACAATTAAGTTTAAAAAGACGTTGGACGGCTTTCGATCTTACCCAACGGAATTGAAGTGCGGGAAAACTTAATTTGAAAGTTAAAATAGCCCTTAAGAGTTTCTACGAACAATTGTACGGATTACTGGTTTAATTACGATCCTTACATTCTAGCCTTATAAATTTAGCTAGACATGGCAAAGTAAAAGTGCATTAAAATAAATTAAAGTAGTGCGAGTGCGGAAAGTAAATAATTTAAAGCGAGTGCGGGAAATAAATAAAGTAAAAGCGAGTGCGGGAAATAAATAAAATAAAAGCGAGTGCGGGAAATAAATAAAGTAAAAGCGAGTGCGGGAAATAAATAAAGTAAAGGCGAGTAATAAAAACCTGCTCCAATCGGAGGGCTGAGTAAATTGCAATGCGGAAAAGAAAATGGCGGCAGGATTAACTTCCTTCCAAAGTGCTCCAAACTCGATTACAGACTCTATCACAGACTTGATTACACAATTGTGGTAACACTCCAATGCGAAGCGATTACCATTATAAAATACTGAATATATGCCTAAGTGAAACAAAGTTGCTTCTGAGTTTGCCTCTGTTCTAAGTTTTGATGATTATAAAACTGAATTTGCGTTTCTATTTATAAGCAAATAAAAAAGGTGGAATTGACTTGGATGCCCTTTAACTTGAAAATAGAGGAAACCGTTTCCTTCTTGTGGTGCCCGCCACAAGGCTATGGCGCCCGCCACAAGCACAAAGTGGGCGCCTTAGTGGATGAAATGGGGAAACGTGGGAATTGAGGAAGTTGGACTTGGACACGTCATGGCTTGGTCTGTGGCGCCCGCCACGGGGTAGGCCATAAGCACAAAATGCTGAATTTTAGGGTTTTTAGCCCTTTTTCACTCCTTTTCTCGATCGGGGCTCCGATTAAAGTAAAAACCTGAAAACAAAGGAAAACACAGTAATAACACAACAAAATAACAATAAAAAAACTAGAATGCATGTGAAATCGGAGTCGAAAATACGTAAATTTTAGTGTGATCAATTTCCAAGACACTCATCATCCGAAATGGAGGGCTGAAAAAGCAACCTCGATTACAGGATGGGCATTCGATTCCATAAGGAAATACGAATCTTACTCAACTGGGGAAGAAAAGACTTCGACTGAAGAGCGCATGAGATATATTATCTATTACCGTCAGAACATAGATAACATACTCGCATGGAAGATTATCTACAACCGGTTACTGGGTTAATAAAGGATAAATCGACCGAAAAGAAAGGACATCGGGATACCAGTTACTGGGTATAAAATGATGACCAATCAAGGGGAGAAACTATCATTACCAAACAAGGGTAAATGAAAGATGACTCGCTGGGGATTCATTGACAACAACAATGATCCGGGAGATATATCACCGGTTACTGGGCGGTATACTCAAAAGGAAGGAATATCAATACCGAATATAGGATAAAGATAACCTACAAAGAGGGGATTACATCTACCAGTTACTGGGTAGAAAACCACAGAAGAGAGTAATCGTCATCGGTTAGAATGAACAACATCAAGGGTTAACTCTGCAAGGGGACAAAAATGGGGTTTACAACTACCGGTTACTGGGTAGTAGACCATAGAAATAGGACTTACAACTACCGGTTACGGGGTAGAAGGCCACAAAACTCCGTCGGGGAAAAGATGGACAATTACTGGTTGTTGAGCAATCATTCGTCTAAACTATGGGGAAGTGCAGGGGAAATAACAAGAGTAGTCAATCTAGGAACAAACTAGAGAGACAAATGAAATAAGACTCTACCCAATGAGGATATAACTCAGGGGAGTAATTCCATCCCAATACATGTTTTGGGAGGAAACTGAAATAATAATTATCCACGAGGACATAACTCAGTGGGGAATAATAAAGAAAAGATAGACACTTTCTGCCTATAAGGCTGACTCTTACATTGGAGAGATCAGACACAATCATCTGCTTGGGGAAATATGTATCACCAAATAGCAGGAGACAACAAATAAGGATATATGGCAAAGAATGCAACATGAATATCTGAATATTATAATTATGCATGTATATGCGTGGTTTATGTATGATGAATGCTGACAAACAAATAAATCTAACACAAACTGGTCCAAGAATCAATGGACAGACATCCGGTACTACATCTCAAAAGAGAAAGTCAGGCCCACTGGAGAACATCCCATCTGGTGGGGGCAGCAAATACCAGGAAACACCAATCTCTGCAGGGGATCGAGCGAAATCGCTGCCAAGGACAAAGATCGATGCTAGGGGGACAAGCAAAGGATCACAACCACCAAAGCTGGGGATCTTCCAACAGTACGCAGAAATAAGGATAAGATCAGTCAGAGAATAAATCTACTAGGGATCTTCCAACAGGGAGTGATGTGGAATTCTATGGGGAACAACCACCAAACAGAAACACATCAAACAACATTCACTTCTAACCACGGAAGGAAACATCTCTGCTGCGGAGAAGGGGAACCAGTCACTCCACTAGGGAAGGGGATAACACTTCTTCCTCAGATGTTCCAACGCCAAACTAAGATCAGGTAAATCCTTAGCTGGGGAAGCTACTCCAGGATAAGATTCGTTGTAGACGTAACTCTACTGGGGAAGAGCCAAGGAAAGATAAGAAACTCTTCGGGGAATAACCACCGAACACAAGTTCCAAGGACCACCACATTTCCTCAAACTGCTGGAGAAACAAATCTCTGCCGAGGAAAAGGGAAATACTGCTCCGCTGGGGATATGAAAATAAACATTTTCATCACCCGCTCTACTAGGAGGAAAACTATCAAAGCAGGAGGAAGTAACAACAATCAGGCTTCGATCAGGCAACTCCACTAGGGAAACAACTGCTGATGACTGAACCAGGAATAACTTGTAGGTGATCAGCTGGAAATAATCTGCTGGTGACTAAACTGGGGAAGTCTAAGATGAACAACCCTTCTGAGGATGAACGGGAGGCAAACCTGCTGGAGATCAATGTATACGAATCCGCCGGGGATAGGCTACAAACCGACTTCCTCGAAAAAGATAGCATGCCAATTTATCAATCTATAAGGGATTTTAGGTCAATCCACACAAGGGATGACAACCATATAACTGATAACACAGATGTTGGATCCAGCCTTACTGGGGAGCTAGAAGATTAGGACCATACTCCAGACTAACAGGGGATCTGGGTGGTGTATCACTTTCTCTTGCGCTCACTGAGGAGACAAACCTAAAATATGATGAAGAGGATACAAATATGCTAGGAATATGAGAAAATGTCTTACCCTTTTAGAGATCATACTATCCTTGGGAGAGCACTGTGGATATCCCAATTATCCTTTTCAGTCTTTTGTGAATGTTCACTTTATTTAAAAACAATTTATAAAAACTTTAATTGTTTAAAACAATGATATTTATCAACTAAAACATGCAAACATTTGTTGAACAGAAACAAATAAGAGTGCAAAGAATTGGATAAAGGCTCAAATTTATTTGATGGAATGGTAGTCTGCAAATGACAAGACTCCATGGATCTTTACAAAATTTGAAATTGGTGATATATATTGGAAAAAGGCTACATTGAACATAATGACCATTTCTCCAACAACTCTGAATTCAATGTATTTGAAGCTTCAGTTGACGATGACTGAGCGAGAATCTCTGACAGATGACAACTGTAGAACAAAGTCTTGTCAGGATGCAGTTACTTGCCAAATCCCTAATTTTTGCCTAGATTGCCCCAGGGTGAGGTACTCAATCTAGCGGGATATATATATATTTATGTCTCTAACTTTTTCCTGGATCGCCCTTTCGGGTTTTCAATCCACCGAGACGCTCATTTTTGCCTAAGCCGCCCTTTCGGGTTTTCAACTTAGCGAGCTATTTTGTTTTTATTTTAGGCGAAGTATTTCTTGACTGCATCTGAATTCATAGGACGAGTGAAATCCTCCCCATCCATAGTTGTAAGTATCAAAGCATCGCCTGAAAAGACTCTCTTAACAACATATGGACCTTCATAGTTCGGAGTCCACTTGCCTCTGGAATCGGGCGCGAAAGACAAGACTTTCTTGAGCACAAGGTCACCTTCTAGGAATACACGAGGCTTGACCTTCTTATCAAAGGCTTTCTTCATCCTTTGTTGATATAACTGACCATGGCACATAGTAGTTAATCTCTTCTCTTCAATTAAATTTAGCTAGTCATAACGACTCTGAACCCATTCAGCCTCAGTCAAATTGGCTTTCATCAAGACTCTCACTGATGGGATCTCAACCTCCACGGGGAGCACAACCTCTATGCCATATACAAGAGAAAAAAAGGGTTGCCCCTGTTGAAGTGCGGACAAATGTGCGATAGCCGTGTAAAGCAAATGGCAGCATCTCATGCCAATCTTTGTACATAACAACCATCTTCTGGATAATCTTCTTGATGTTCTTATTAGCAACTTCAACATCCACATTCATCTTGGGTCTATAAGGAGAAGAATTATGATGCGCAATCTTGAACTCGCTACACAACTCTTTCATCATCTTGTTGTTCAAGTTAGATCCATTATCAGTAATGATCTTATCTGGCACACCATAATGGCATATGAGTTGATTCTTGATAAACTTCACAACCACCTGCCTGGTCACGTTTGCATACGATGTCGCTTCAACTCACTTGGTGAAGTAATCAATTGCTACGAGAATAAACCTGTGACAGTTGGACGCCTTTGGTTCTATCATGCCAATCATGTCAATTCCCCACATAAATCTTATCCGCATAAATCTGCCATGGTGATGAAATAACATTCAGAAGTGTCGGGGGAATATGAATCTTACCCGCATAAATCTGACACTTATGGCATTTCTTCACATATTTGCAGCGGTCAGACTCCATTGTCAGCCAATAGTAGCCTGCTCTCAACATCTTCTTTGCCATGGCATGTCCATTTGAATGAGTACCAAATGAACCCTCATGGACTTCAGTCATCAACAGGTCTGCTTCGTGTATATCCACGCATCTGAGCAAGAACATGTCAAAATTCCTCTTATAAAGCACATCGCCATTGAGGTAAAAACTGCCAGATAATGTCCTCAAAGTCTTCTTATCTTTCACAGATGCCCTAGGCGAGTAAATCTGACTCTGAAGAAAACACTTGATATCATAATACCATGGCTTATCATCTTTCACTTCTTCTACTGCAAATACATGAGTTGGTCTATCCAAGCGCATCATAGTGATATTGGGGACTTCATTCCAGAATTTCACCATAATCATCGAAGCAAGCGTAGCAAGTGCATCTGCCATCCGATTCTCATCTCGAGGAATATGATGAAAGTCAACTTCAGTAAAGAACGTTGAAATCCTCCTCACATAATCTCTATATGGGATGAGGCCAGGATGATTCGTCTCCCATTCACCCTTAATCTGATTAACAACAAGGGCCGAATCACCATAAACATCAAGATGCTTGATCCTAAGATCAATACACTCTTCCAATCCCATAATATATGCCTCATACTCTGCCATATTATTCGTGCATTTGAAAGTTAGCCTTGCTGTAAAAGGAAAATGTGTGCCCTGAGGAGTAATAATCACTGCCCCAATACCATTTCCATATTGATTTACAGCGCCATCAAACACCATGCTCCATCGGGAACCAGGCTCTGGACCTTCATCGAGCGTAGGCTCATCACAATCTTTCATTTTCAAATACAGAATTTACTCATCAGGGAAGTCGTACTGAACTGACTGATAGTCCTCAATTGGTTGATGTGCCAAGTGGTCAGCCAAGATACTACCTTTAATAGCTTTCTGAGCTCGATACTCAATATCATACTCAGACAATAGCATCTGCCAACGGGCAATCCTCCCAGTTAAAGCTGGCTTCTCAAAGATATACTTGATTGGATCCATTTTGGATATCAACCAAGTCGTATGATTTAACATATACTGGCGTAAACGCTTAGCAGCCCAAGCCAAAGCACAACATGTTTTATCAAGTATTGAGTATCGAGACTCACAATCAGTGAACTTCTTACTCAGATAGTAGATGGCATACTGTCATACCCCGATTTTGATCCTGAATTTTTTCCATTTTTTCATTTTTTATTTGGCACTTGGCCTAAAGTTCATTTGCATACATTCATGACCAAAGGCAACCGTCCATTCCCAAATCCATATTTTGTGATAGACATTGGTTATTATTTAGCTTTTTGATCATGGTGCTTTGTGATTACAAAATGGATCTTAGTTATTTGATTTTAATTTTCAATTTTAATTTAATTTCAAAGTAAATCTAATTCCAAATTTCAAGTTAATCTTAATTGTGTTTTACTAATGATTCAAACTCTAATTGATTTTAATTTCCAAATAAATGTTAGAGTTGATATCAAAGTAATTTTAACAAATTATAGATTAATTTGATTCTAGTTGGTTTTATTTGGTTTTTTTGATTTTAAATTGACATTTTGATTAGTCTCAGATTATTTCCAAAATCCATATCCATTTTATAATCAAATATCCAAATTCCTTAAACCCACAATTAAATCCATTTTTTCCAATCCAATAACCCAACTCTATTTTTAAGTCCATTTTTGTTTCAAACTATAGCCAAAATCCACATCCATTTTCATTATCCATTTGGAACCAACTTAAACCATATTCATACATACATGTTTCTCCCAAATGCACGTCTATTTTTACAACAGTAAACCATATTTCACCAAGTAAAAGCATCCTAATTACAAACCGTGACTCATTCAAACCAAAGCCATTGCTTCATTTCACGGACCTTTGATTACAATGTTTGAAACGAAATGCAAAATTCAAACCAACACATTCACATTTCAAAGCTGCTACAACCTTGGGCAATTCCCGAAATTACAGCGGATTCTCATTTGTTACATCCAATTTTCAAATTCACAAAATAGAACCTTCATGACAATACAACACACAAAAAGCTAACACAAATAATCCTAAATCTAGCAACTTTGCCGCCTACCAAATTCAGAGTTACTAATCCTAACCATGGCCATGCTCAACAAGCCGTTTACGAGCCAAAACCAGTTTGCAGTGCATCAATCTAATCAACCACGAGCCTATCATAAATTCTGCTCTATTCAGGAAGCCAACATGCTGCAGAACAACATTGCCCACTAGTTGTATGCTGGTGCCGGTCTGCAATGCGTAACAACCGGATCAGGACCACAAAGATGGCATAATCTGCAACAAAGCAAGGAAATGTAGTCACAATTTGTTCACTAATCAACCAATAATCCATTTCATATAACTGCTAACAATATTAACAATAATATATAGCATAACAATAGTAGATTAACATGACTAAAAGTTCTGCTATAACAACCTGCAAAACCATAGCAAAAATCCCAATTCACGAACTTCCAATGCATTCATGTAAGCAAGGCAGGAAGGATTCCACCACCAAGCTTAAGGCGTTGTCAGCTTTATCTACGCTGCTTCAGCAAAGGTCATCAAAAGAGTTTGTTCCAATTATTCCCCAATGGGCATTTGAATATAAAAAGTTGTTGATGCACTACAGTAGGGATGTTAGGCGGGTTACTCATGATACCATGACCATATTTGTTACTTCTGTCGGGAGAGATTCAGCTCCACATTTGAAGACTTTGATGGGAATGGTGGTTTGCACAATTTGATCTAGCTTATGAAGTTTCTCAGGCAGCAAAAAGGTCCTTGCAGGTTATCTTTCCAGCACAGAAAAAAGACTTGATGCTTTGATTTTATGCACAACAGAGATATTCATGTATTTAGAAGAAAACCTAAAGCTCACGCCACAAAGTTTGTCTGACAAAGCTGTTGCCATGGATGAGTTGGAAGAGATGTACCAACAGATGATATCGTCAACGTTATTGGCATTGGCCTCTCTTCTTGACGTTTTAGCTTTCCCACAACAAGAGTAACCTGCTTTAGAGGATATAACTGCTGAACCTAAACATGTTTCAAAGGCAAGGGTGGTTGCTGTTTCTTTTGGCGAAGAGCTGTTAGCAGATCATAAGCACTTCCTAGATTTCTTGAAGTCTAAAAGACCCACTATTCGATCTGCTACCTGCTGTATTGAAGAGCTTCCTCCACACCAACCATAACCTGCCAAAGAACAAACCAGCAGAGGATAAGGGATATCAAAGAACAATTATAGCAAAACACGCTTTCACCTTCTTCAACATTGATTCGCCTCTCGTGGACCTTATTCCAAACTGGAAGAATCTTTCAAACTTCACAACAATCTACAGCAGTAATGAATGTTCATGTCTGAGTTTTGGCACGTACAAGTTCGGCTGGCTAGTGCTGATCCATGTTTTGTCGACGACATGGGGGAATCTCCACATGTCCTCCTGCAAAACTGTAACAAGCACAGTTGCAGCCTTGTGATAATCATAAGCCGAAATCAAAACACAGAATTAAAATCAAGAAGTTTAGGATGCAGAAAATACTTGGATGGAGATTGTAACAAGCTGATTTTGGCTATGGCTGGCGGTTCAAGTCTCCTCTCGTCAAGTAATTGTTTGACCTTACAGGATACACGTTAACTCTTGTTCATGACAGAATCAACTCATGTTTGCTCCTATTTGTATCCTCTGGTCTGGATAGATTTTTGTGTTTGATAATGGTCAAAGATAAAGGTCTTGATGCATTCCAACAGGCTTGATCACTACAACGAACACAACGGTGGCCCTGCAAAATTAAACCAAATCATAATGGTCATTATCAAAACTAGATCAACAAGAATCAGACTCGAGAAAAGGTGAGAAATGCTGACACTCCATGTACTAGTGGAGTTGTTTCTGAAACCTGTATGGCACACGTGGAAGAGCAACTGCGTCATGGAGAAGACGTAGTGAAAACCAACTCTCACATGGCTAGAACAGAAGTTCCAAGCCAGAGTTCTCTGGTGCACAAGGAAGTCCTCCATCTTGATAAGGATTGCCAAGGAATCTCTGTCATTATTGATTCTAGAGATCTCTGTCCTGGTTCTGCAACTGCTGACCAAGAACTTGAGGAGTTCCAACCCTCTGTGAAAGAAGCTATTCAAAATGTTATGTGCAATCACATGAAGAAAAGTGGAGGGCACCAACCTCAGAGTAGCGACCTTCCCCCTAACTTTTGTAGAAGAGCACACTGTTGAATTGAACCTTGGTGCTGACAAGGATTCCCTTCACTTGGGGACGAAAAATCTTGTAGCCAAATCTGACTCTACAAGCAGTAGATCTGCCATTGTCGAAAATCAAGTAACTCAGCTGGAATTTTTAAGCTTTAGCAATACAAAGCTGAGTTCAGAAGGAAAGACTATTGATGATGTCTGTTCAAGTATAACCAACCCTCACTCAAAAGCCACAAATTGACAACCATTCAAACACGGCTAACAATCCAAACTGCCCCCAAACTTCCAAAATAAACCTGCATAATACACACGAAAATAGCGCAGATGTGCAGTGTATAGGAACTGGTTATGTAAAGCCCAAAGTAGAGAGATTTGAACCTATTGCCAACTACAGCAAGGTTACTGCAAGATAATTATGTGAAAACCAAAGCTCTCTGAATTCACTGCAGTAAAAGCAATCAACAAGGCAGTTAAATTTCAAGAAAATTCCCAAATTGGCATTAAGACAAAACAGAGGGAGAAAGCTTGAGTTCAGATTACCGTTCCGAAATCTAAACATCAAAGAGACCAATCCGATTCTGAGCACATCAAAAAGTGGTTTGCAGAGATACTTCTTGGATCCACCATACCAAACTGAAAACCCTAATTTGTGAAGCATAAATAGAGAGGGAATCGGTGAGACACAAAGGCGAAAAACCTAAGGCGAAAAAAAAAGTTTCAAAAAGGAGAAACCCTAATCCCAAAAATCAAAGCGAAAACCAGTATTGGAAGAGAGGAGGAGGAAGATTCGAGCTCACCTGATTCGTCGTCGCCAAAGGTGAGATTCCCGCTTGATGTCTCTTTGAAACCGTGGATTTACGCCCTTTTTGTTTAACGTTGTTGAGCATCTGAGTTTGAGTGAGCAAGGTTGAGCGATGAGTGAGTGTCTGAGTGAGCGAAGTTTGGGACGTTTACTGAGAGTGATTGAGAGAGGTTCGTTGAGAGCGAGAGAGAGATTCATGTGAGAGACGGAAAGATGCGAGTGAGGAGGATGAGAGGATTTTCGTTACTGTTCCTTCTACTTTTTATTCATTTATTTTATTTTTTTTCAAAAACTTGCTTTAAATCAAATTTTAATTAACGGTATTAGTTTTCCTTTGTTTTATTAAAAAGGGTGTACATTAATGTATTACTTTGTATTCCCAATCCATTTCTCTTTTGAAAACCCAACAGCCAGGCAGCTGGGTTTTAATTTTTGGTTCCTCCATCACTTATTTGGTAGTGCAACGGACTTCTTTTATATTAGTTTTTTTATTTTTTTAATTCTAATTTTTAATCTATCTTGGTTTATATGTCTAAATTAGCATTAAAATAATAACTAATTATAAGTGGCCTGGTGGAGAGGGGGTGGTTTTCATGGTCTTTAGTGGAGTGGGTTCGATACCTATATGAAGCACTTTATTTCTTTTAGCATTCATTTTGTTCTTTATGTTTATGCTTTATTATACTCATAGTTTCATTGTTGTTTGATAGCACAAATTTGATTTCTTTTAATTTCATCATTCATTCAAAACCATTTTAAACTATTAAAATCACACTTTTCTCGATTCAATGTCGAGCCCATTTTCATACCCTTGTAAGTCGATTGCTTTTAAGCATCGCCATCAACCTCACATAGCTTACTCTTGGGCTTTCTTACAATGAGCCGGTTCTCTTGCATTTACACTCATACTTTGCATTATTTGTTGTTTGGGCCCGATTTAATTATTTCATGTTTTTGAATCCCTATTTGACGAAATGTACCCCACTCCCCCGATGTGTAATAATCTTGTACTGTTTTATTTCTTTATTTGCTTGACTGTTTAGTTAGATACTAACACAAGAATAAAATCAACAATTTCAAAAATACACAAATATGACTTGATCCAACGTCGAGTATTTTCTCAATAAACAAATCAATTCACTTCTCCCTCCTATTCTATTCCATTTCTTTCAAACTTTCACCAAACGCTTGATTCAACGTCAAGCCACTTTTTTCTAATAAAAACTCAAAAAATATTAATTCATATTCAAGACCTTTTCAATAAATATGGAAATGGAACGTGGTGTATACCACGCACTCCTGAGACTAGGATTCGAGATGTATATCTCGTCAATCTTAGCTCTCGCCATCATCCAAATTCATCCACTTTGTTTTCTCTCAAACACTCATTCAAATTTCTTTTAAACTATTAAAATCACACTTTTCTCGATTCAATGTCGAGCCCATTTTCATACCCTTGTAAGTCGATTGCTTTTAAGCATCGCCATCAACCTCACATAGCTTACTCTTGGGCTTTCTTACAATGAGCCGGTTCTCTTGCACTTACACTCATACTTTGCATTATTTGTTGTTTGGGCCCGATTTAATTATTTCATGTTTTTGAATCCCTATTTGACAAAATGTACCCCACTCCCCCGATGTGTAATAATCTTGTACTGTTTTATTTCTTTATTTGCTTGACTGTTTAGTTAGATACTAACACAAGAATAAAATCAACAATTTCAAAAATACACAAATATGACTTGATCCAACGTCGAGTATTTTCTCAATAAACAAATCAATTCACTTCTCCCTCCTATTCTATTCCATTTCTTTCAAACTTTCACCAAACGCTTGATTCAACGTCAAGCCACTTTTTTCTAATAAAAACTCAAAAAATATTAATTCATATTCAAGACCTTTTCAATAAATATGGAAATGGAACGTGGTGTATACCACGCACTCCTGAGACTAGGATTCGAGATGTATATCTCGTCAATCTTAGCTCTCGCCATCATCCAAATTCATCCACTTTGTTTTCTCTCAAACACTCATTCAAATTTCTTTTAAACTATTAAAATCACACTTTTCTCGATTCAATGTCGAGCCCATTTTCATACCCTTGTAAGTCGATTGCTTTTAAGCATCGCCATCAACCTCACATAGCTTACTCTTGGGCTTTCTTACAATGAGCCGGTTCTCTTGCACTTACACTCATACTTTGCATTATTTGTTGTTTGGGCCCGATTTAATTATTTCATGTTTTTGAATCCCTATTTGACAAAATGTACCCCACTCCCCCGATGTGTAATAATCTTGTACTGTTTTATTTCTTTATTTGCTTGACTGTTTAGTTAGATACTAACACAAGAATAAAATCAACAATTTCAAAAATATACAAATATGACTTGATCCAACGTCGAGTATTTTCTCAATAAACAAATCAATTCACTTCTCCCTCCTATTCTATTCCATTTCTTTCAAACTTTCACCAAACGCTTGATTCAACGTCAAGCCACTTTTTTCTAATAAAAACTCAAAAAATATTAATTCATATTCAAGACCTTTTCAATAAATATGGAAATGGAACGTGGTGTATACCACGCACTCCTGAGACTAGGATTCGAGATGTATATCTCGTCAATCTTAGCTCTCGCCATCATCCAAATTCATCCACTTTGTTTTCTCTCAAACACTCATTCAAATTTCTTTTAAACGTCCATCAATACTTGATCTATGGTCAAGTCATTTTCACAACAAAACTCAAAATACCTAATTCTTATTTAACACTTTTTCAATAAAGGTGGAAATGGAACATGGTGTATACCATGCACTCCTGAAGTTAAGATTCGAGACGTATGCCTCGCCAATCTTAACTTTCGCCATCGCCTAAAATTGTCAATGTGGTTTCGTCAAACCCTTTCTCAATCAAATTCCAAAACACTTAATTCCTATCTTAACCTCTTTCAATAAAGATGGAAATGGAACATGGTGTATACCATGCACTTCTGAGGCTAGGATTCGAGATGTATATCTCGCTCATCCAAGTTCTCGCCGTCACTCAAAATACATCCAACCGATCAAACTCTTTTCTCGCCGCCGTGCGACTAATCAAAGAACCTTTTTCATAAACGAAAGGTATCTTGTCTTAAGTGATACAAAACAATGTTTCGGCCACGATTGTTGAGTAGAGATAAGCGACGCTTTTCCGAATGTAGATTTATAAATCCGTTCGATGTGTGGTATGCGTCCACTCCTCATCTGTTTTGGGTAAAACAATGTTTTCGTCGATTAATACAATATAGCTTTCGCTAAAATCGACCAACAAACAAACATTTTTCTACCCAGAACTACGTAAGCCTTGATTTCTCTTTTGAGATACGTAGGAGCAGGATTTGTAAATCTTGTCAGGCCCACTAATAAAAAACTTAGGCTTAGTCCTTCGTCAAAAATCCAAAAACATTTCTTCTTTATCTATTCTTTCTTTCCCACCTAATAATTCGAAAAGCCTAACATTTCAAACTAACATTAACGCACACAACTGACCTAATGGTTCCCGTTGAGTACAACGGACGTGAGGGGTGCTAATACCTTCCCCTTGCGTAATCAACTCCCGAACCCTGATATTGGTTGCGATGACCATATCTTATCCTTTCTTTTGTCTTGGGTTTTATCGATATTTCCCCTTTCCTTTTTAGGAATAAATAAAGTTCGGTGGCGACTCTATTCAGTCCATCATTGCGAGCGTGCGATCGTGCTTCGCTTTGAAGTCGTATCCCCATTTTTTTCGAGGTGCGACACATACTCTTTCTTCCCTAATTCATCTTGCTGACCCAATACACAACCCATAGAGTCTTCAAGAACAGTCAGATACATAATCAAGGGTCTCCCTTCCACAGGCGGAGACAGAATCGGAGGCTCGGACAGATACTCTTTAATACTGTCAAAGGCCTTTTGGCAATCCTCGGTCCAATCAAGACGCTGATATTTCCGGAGGAGCTTGAATATTGGCGCACATGTGGCAGTCATGTGAGATATAAATCTGGAAATATAATTCAAGCGGCCAAGAAAACCTCAGACTTGCTTCTCAGTTTTGGGCGCAGGCATCTCTTGTATTGCTTTGACCTTGGCAGGATCAACCTCAATACCTCTTTCACTGACAATAAAGCCCAATAACTTGCCGGAACGGACTCCAAATGTACAGTTGTTAGGATTCAGGCGGAGTTTGTACTTCCTCAAATGCTGAAAAAGCTTCAACAAGTGCTCTACATGTTCAATTTCCGTTCTCGACTCCGTAATCATATCGTCAACATATACCTCGATCTCCTTGTGCATCATATCATGAAACAAGGTAGTCATAGCTCGTTGATACGTGGCTCCGGCGTTCTTCAAACCGAAGGGAATCACTCGATAACACAATGTTCCCCAAGGTGTGATGAATGTTGTCTTCTCCATATCCTCGGGTGCCATTTTGATCTGATTATAACCGGAAAATCCGTCCATGAATGAGAAGATATTGAACTTAGATGTGTTATCTACCAACATATCGATGTGTGGTAGAGGAAAATCATCTTTCGGACTAGCTTTATTCAAGTCTCTATAGTCCACACACATTCGGACTTTTCCATCTTTCTTAGGCACAGGCACAATATTGGCCACCCATTGAGGATATGTAGAAGTCACCAGAAACCCCACATCAATTTGCTTCTGAACTTCTTCTTTAATCTTCACTGCCATATCAGGATGAGTTCTTCTGAGCTTCTGCTTCACAGGCACACACTCGGGCTTCAAAGGCAGGAAATGTTGCACGATATCAGTATCCAGACCAAGCATGTCTTCATATGACCAGGTGAAGACGTCGACATATTCTCGTAGTAACTCAATCAACCCCTTTTTGACAGATTCTTCCAGGAGTGCCCCAATCTTCACCTCACGAACACAATATTCAGACCCCAAGTTGACTATTTCCAGATTTTCAAGATGTGGCTGAATGATCTTCTCTTTGTGCTCAAGCAGACGTGTAATCTCATCAAGAATCTCTTCAACATCATCTTCTTTGGCCTTAAATACAGGGAACTCAAAGTTGGGAGATGGTGTTGGATCATTATGTTCAATGGGTTTGATCAACCTGCATAATGATTTTGGATATAAAAGAGATTTTAGAATTCAAACAAGGCAAATCATTATGCAGATGAAAAGATTGATTTTATTCTATTTTTAGGGTTTTATGGTGATCACCAATTTCATGCAGAAAAGCAAAAGGTGAAAATAATTTCAAAAAACAAACATTTAACATGAATTTATTGAATGAATATCATTGTATTTATGTGCCAACAATGTCATCACTTCTCCTTTTGGCATGGGAAAAGGGTTTTTAAACAAAAATGAACATTACGTGGACTTATAGACAACTGTTGGAACATCAACAACGACCCAATTATTGCAGACCCCTCCAGGGATGACAAAGTTGCCAGAATCTTCCTCTGCATCATCCTCCACAATAACAGTCGTTTCTTGGTCTTCGACCGTGCGGATGAAACCACCACTCTGAAACAGACCGTGCTTGTTGAAAGTGCCCGAAGAGTACCCTATGCCAACCCGGGATTTATTGTCTTCCAGCTTAATCATTTGCCCTAAACCGGTAGTTGCGCCATGCTCAATGGCCAACTTCGCATCATTGTAGGACGCAAATGAAGAAGTTCCTTTCTTAGAAGGCTCAACAATAGACAAGGCTTGGAACGGTGTCCCAACCTCGTCCTCAGCATCAATGTAAGAAAAGAAAGACATGTGGCTTACCAAGAGAGCCTTCTCTCCCCCTACCACCACCAACTTCTTGTTCTTGACGAACTTCAACTTTTGGTGTAGGGTGGATGTCACGGCGCCTGCCGCGTGAATCCATGGTCTGCCCAACAAATAGTTATATGATGGGTGGATATCCATGACCTGAAAAGTGATCTGTAAATCACTATGTCCTATCTTGATTGGGAGTTCAACCTCACCAATCACTGTCTTTCGGGATCCATCAAAAGCTTTAACGACCACTCCACTCTGCCTCATGGGAGGCCCCTGGTATGAAAGTTTAGCCATAATGGATTTTGGCAACATATTCAGCGATGATCCTCTGTCTACTAGCACGTTAGACAAGGCATCATCCTTGCAGTTCATAGAGATGTGAAGTGCTAAATTGTGGTCTTTCCCCTTCTCGGGAAGAACAACATCATAGAAACTCAAGTTATTACAAGCAGTAATGTTTGCAACAATGCTATCAAATTGTTCTATAGTGACGTCGTGATCCACGTACGCCACGTCCAACACCTTCTGCAAAGCTTCGCGGTGTGGCTCGGAGCTCATCAATAAAGATAGCACTGATATCTTTGAAGGCGTTTGTAGCAGCTGATCTACACCATTATATTCACTCCTCTTGATGAGCCTTAGCATCTCATCAAAGTCCTCTCTTAACATGCCATTCTGGCCAGCAGGGACAGGAGCTCTAACAGCGGCAAGTGTAACACCCTTCTAAAATACCCCAAATATTTAATTAAAACAACAAATATATATCAGAGTAGATATGCAATTAAGGGTGTCACACAATCACTTCACACCATTCACCAAAATATTTGTCATGCTCTTTATTTAATCAAAATAAACATTGCATAATTCGCAGCAGATAGAAATCAAATCAATCATGCAAAACATGTAGCATATTACATGTAAACTGGTTCACAACCAACAATAAAACATTTAAAACATCCCATCCCGATGTTACATCTACCAGAGCATGACCCACTAAGGAACTACACTAGACTCCAAGCACTAGCTCCTACTCAATCACTGCTCGTTACCTGAAAAATAGTTGTAAGGGTGAGTTCCTCAATCGATATAATAAGCATTATAAAATATCATGTAATGCCAAGTAATTTAACACATTTCATCACCCTAATCATAACACACATTCAGTAACGGCACATCAACTCAAACATCATACTCAACACCAACATAAAGCATACGTATAATCTCAATTCATACTCAACACCAACACAAAACACACGTATAATATTGGAATACATCCATTCATATTATACGCCATACATACATTATGCAATGAGACTCCATGCATGCGGTACCGACTATTCGTGAACATATAGTTCAACCTCACCGATCAAATCCAGATACGGCTACCAAGCCCACTAGTCCCACTCATTTGAGACCTAGTGACTCACTCACTAATTCCTCACCATGGGAATTAGCTACCACCCCAAGGGCCATGCTATGCACGCTAATTCACCTAGCATGCAAACATCAACAACAGTCCATAATGACTAACTCACTAATTCCTCACTATGGGAATTAGCTACCACCATAAAGGCCACAATATGCATGCTAATCACCTAGCAATGCAAAATCACCAACAATAATCCACAATGGACATATGCTCACGCTCTAAGCCATAAACAGTCCATTCACAATTGCATACATAACATATACATTCACAGCATTATGCATACCATCATACATTCATCAACACACGTATCAAAACATCATATCATGTCAAATAATTAATCACAGTATTAGTACACTCTACTAATACCTATACTGCTCAAAACAACGGGAAATGATCCCTATTACATCATACGCCAATATAGGCCAACCATCAATTAAGTACACAACATTTAAATACCAATTTTTCCACTTTTCAACAGTGTTAACCGGTTAACGCCCTGGGTTAACCGGTTAACGCAACACAGAACACGCTTTCTGGCAAAACTCAACAGTGTTAACTGGTTAACTCCCTGGGTTAACCGGTTAACGCAGACAGAACAGCAATATTTTCACAACTCACAACAGTGTTAACCGGTTAACGCCCTGGGTTAACCGGTTAACGCAAGCAAAACAACAATACTTCACAATTCCTAACAGTGTTAACTGGTTAACACCCTGGGTTAACCGGTTAACGCAAGACAGAAAGCTGTTCCTGCGCTAACACGAAGCAGAATGCAGAATTCTCCGCATTTTCCGCCGTTGGAGGACTTCCGGACCTCCGATTTCAATTCCGTAAAAAGCTACACTTTCGGAAAATCACTACCCATCCAATTACATATTCAATTACAGCTTTAACATAGTTTATTCATCACAAATTTTCAGCATTCAACATCCCAATTAGGGTCAATTCAACGGTTTATCACTACCCATTACATGTTAACCCATAATACCCATTAAACGACGATAAACCCCCCTTACCTGAGTTAATCCGGCAATCCTTAAGCTCCAATCTTCTTCCTCTTGCTCTGTCTCTTTGCCCTTTTCCTCTTTCCAGCCGCTTCTCTGCTTTTCACGTGAAACCCTTTCTTTACCACATGGGACTCTTTTTCTTATTTCCAGCTTATATATATTTTCCAATAATTATTATTCCAATAATAATAATAATTATAATAATAATCCAATAATTCCAATTATTTAATTAAATTAATAAATATAATATTAACTTAAATTAAATAATTATCTTATTTTTATCGGGGTGTTACAGCAAGTCTGTCAATAGCAAGTGCCGGATTTGGAGAAGAAGAAGAATTCCCCATAGGACAGACGACACTATCAACAGTATCAGCTCATTTGATATCAGCCTGGGGTTTCGGTGGCGCCGAGAAAACACGACCACTACGGGTTAAACCACTGACATCAGCAATATTCACAACAGAAGTGAAGGGTAGAGGCACATCCTTCCCATCTTCCAATGCGACCGCATTATAACGATAAGGAGCAGCTTTGTCGGAAGAGTAGGACATAGGGCCAACTGGCTTAATAATGAGAGTAGGAGAAGCCTTCTGCTTGCTGCCATCGTATCTGACAACAACAGGCTCAGGTATCCTGAATACAGGCGATATCACATTAACTTCGTCCTCATCACGATTCTGAAGTATCTCAATTACATCCTGATCCAGCATTTCTTGGATGTCTTTTCTGACTTGACGACATCCTCTCTCATTAACAGTGCACACACGGCAGCTGTCATGGTCATGCTCATAGCGACTGTATCCACATAACAGTCTATGCATCTCAACCAAAGATTGTCTGATATGGCTGACATATCTGACCTTGTATTTGCCAGGACAACCCTGAACCATATTAACAGCAGATTTCCCATGCTCGGGCAATGGGTTCTTCTTTACATTAGGACCTACGTCCTCGAAAAACAGAATACCACTTCTAACAAGGTCTTGAACCTTGGTCTTGAGAGGGTAACAGTTCTCCACATCATGTCCGGGAGCACCAGAATGATAAACACAATGAAGCTCAGACTTATACCACCACTGAGGGTTGGTCGGTATAGCAGGTGGGTCACGTGGAGTAATCAATTTCCTTTCAATTAGGGAAGGATATAATTCAGCGTATGTCATTGAAATAGGATCAAAAGTGACCCTTTTCCTATCATAGCTAGTGCTGCTTTGATTGTTGTTTCGAGGCTGGTAGGCCTGCTGTTGCGGACGGTGCTGTTGTTACTGATACTGTTGATGTTGTTGTTGCTGGTTCTGATGCTGATAATGTTGATTTTATCTGAAAGCAGGTGCTATATGAGCCACTTGATGCTGGTTACTAGCGGGACGCACAGTCTTCCTCTTCACAGAGGGCCTTCTTGATTTAACATGGGAGGTCACAGCATGTGCCTCTCCATCTTTCTTCTTAGCAAATGCTCCATAACATTTGGCAGAAGAACCTTCTTCTCTGGTCAGGCGCCCTTCCCTGACTCTTTCTTCTAAACGCATCCCCATGTTCACCATCTCGGTGAAGTCAGAAGGAGCGCTAGAAATCATCCGCTCGTAGTAGAAAGAGCTTAAAATCTTAAGAAAGATCTTCGTCATCTCCTTCTCTTCAAGCGGGGGAATAATCTGTGCAGCCAATTCATGTCACCTCTGGGCGTACTCCTTGAAAGTCTCTTTCTCCTTCTGGGACATGGCCCTTAGTTGGTCCCTATCGGGAGCCATATCAACATTATACTTGTATTGCTTGACGAAGGCCTCGCCAAGGTCGTTGAAGGAGCGGATGTTTGCACTATCCAGACCCATGTACCATCTCAAAGCGGCACCGGACAGGTTGTCCTGGAAGTAGTGGATTAGGAGTTGATCGTTATCGGTCTGAGTCGACATCTTGCGTGCATACATCACAAGATGGCTGAGCGGGCAAGAGTTTCCTTTGTACTTTTCAAAGTCAGGCACTTTGAACTTGACAGGAATCTTGACATTAGGTACGAGACATAGCTCAGCAGCAGATTTGCCAAAGAGGTCCTTCCCTCTGAGAGTTTTAAGTTCCTTTCGTAGCTCAAGGAATTGATCATTCATAGCGTCCATTTTCTCGTAGACATCTGGGCCCTCAGATGGCTCAGAATGGTAAATGGTGTCATCTACTCTCGGCAAAGTATGCACGACTGGAGGTGGCACAGCAAGGACCGGGCTAGATGCCGACAGAGAAGCAAAAGTAGGGGCAAGACCCTCTAGAACAAAGTTCGCGGGCATACCCTAGGGAAACCCGGTTGGCATAATAGATGGAGCAAAGTGGGCACTGGCAGCAGGCACGGTAGAGGAAGCAACCTCAGAAATGACTATCCTCTAGGGAGGAGTTGAAGGCGTTGGAGAAGATTGGCTTTGGGAGGCCAAGAATGACTCCATCAGGGCAGTCAATCTTGCCACTTCCTCCTTGAGTTCCCTGTTTTCTTGCTCTAGGTGATCCATTATCTTTGATGAGTTGGCTTTGGTGTAGTACCTGTGCGTCAGCTTGTCTTCAAAATAAATGAAGAACACAAAGTTAGACCACTGAACAAGAAGCCCTGGAACAAAACCTGTTTATGCACATGATGCATGCAATGCTTGTGCATATGATTTATTTTTAATCAGAGGAACTTTTAGAGTTCTTTTTGCAAATATTGGAAATATTAATCATTTAGACATATATGGAATAATCATATCAATAATATCTGGAAAAAATTTTACACCAAAGAAGTACAGTCTTGGTAACCAAATACAATACAAGAGAGAAGGAAAATGAACATCCTATGGAACCCTAGAAACAATCTTCCAAAGCTCTCGAGACCGGAAGATAAGCTGCACGAAGCCTCTTCACCTCTCTCTCATAGGCTGCCTCCATATCTGCCTTCTCTTTGGCGAGTCGATCATACTTCCTCTTCCAAAACCTGGAAGACTGAGGAAGAAGAGAAGTAACCACATCATTAGGCTCCTCGATAACCTGATGCTCCAAAAACTCTATCAATGCATCCTTATCTCTAAGCTTCTAAAGTAGCTCCTCTCGCTCATGGACCCAAGCACACAAACGTCTACATCTCTCAACTCCTCTACTCCTTGGTTAGGGAGGGTTGAAGGCCCAACCATAACCATAGGTGTAGGTCTCGGGTAGTCATAGGGCATACGGTACTCAGAAGCTCTCCTCCTCACCCAAGAGGTGTAAGGTTCCAAAGCAATACAATTCTTCGGACCAAGCTCTTTCCTTCCCTTCCTACGAATCTTGCGCCAAGCGCGAACCATTCTGCCCTTCAATTTTTGGGGATCTTTATCCTCTTGAAAAAACATACCTTCTAACAGAATGTTATTAGGTTTATCCTTTAAGGGGAACCCAAGCTAACGACGTGCCAAAATATGGTTGTAGTTAATCCCACCACATGTACCAAGAAGAGGCACATTGGAGAATTCACCGCAAGAGTCAATAATCTGCACACCATCATATACACGGTTATACCAAAAGATATCATCATTAGTGAGAGACATAAGTCTCGTAGACCACCGTAGACATTCTTTGTTCTCCTTGAATGCGAGCGTCTGTGGCAAGTGCGAAATAAACCACTTGTACAACAGAGGCAAACAACACACAATGGTTCCACCATCCTTTGTATTCCTCATATGCAAAGAGAAATAAGTGTCACCCAACAGAGTAGGAACGGGATTAAGAGTAGAGAAAATCCTAATAGCGTTCACATCCACAAAATTGTCGATGTTGGGAAATAACACTAGCCCATAGATGAGAAGCACAAATATGGCCTCAAAGGCGTCCTCACTCATGGCCTTCCCAAACAAAGTAGCTTGAGAAATGAGGAAATCAGATGGGAGACCTTGAACTCCACCTTTGGTAGTCATATGAGCACCAACAATAGATTCATCTATATGAAACAGATCAGCAATCTCTTGGAAAGAAGGGACTCTCTCCAAGCCACTGAATGACAACTGATCTAGGATAGGTATACCTACAAGATAGGCATACTCCTCGAGCGTAGGAAAAAGCTGGAAATCCGAAAATGTGAAGCAACGGTACAAGGGATCATAGAACTGCACCAACACACTCATCAGACCTTCATCCACCTGAGTAGCAAGAATAGACAGAAGCTTCCCATGACGAGCCTTGAACTCCAAGGGATCTAATACATAGGATGTCAAACTCCTTAACTCTTTCAAGTCGGGTTGTCTGAAACTGTACTTTTTCGTATTCCTTCTTTGCTTATCCATGTCTGAAAATTTGCAAATAGACCTCTTAAGTTCCTTGAAAATTTTCTCATTGTTGATGATATGGATGTGTATGAATGCATGAATGCATGGATGCAATAGTCACACTCAAGGATCAAGCAAATCACACCACACAAAGGTCATGGGATGGATCAAGTCATCCTTAATATCAATCATCCATTTTGGTGGATTATGGTTTTCACCTTATCAACACCCAAGTTCCATTGATATTAAGGATATACGAGAACAGATCAACCATGCATCAAGGGTTTGTTGCAAGTCACGAGCATGGAGTCTTGGTTAAGAACCACCCAAAGGGAGTGTACTATGGTTAAACCTGAAAATCATGTTCTACAAGAGGTTCCCATAGTCATGATCCCATCTTTCGGATATTATCGGATAAACGACTACTCGTATTCCAATTCTCAAGAGAGACTCTTATGAGTGTAGTATCGCGTAACAATCGTATCAAATCTTACACTTGAACGACCTTCGCACTACGTCCTAGAATAGGCCAAGATGGGCTAGGTAATCTAATGTCCTTGGCTTCTAAGGCATATATTGGAAAGAGTAATGCCTAACCACGATTACTCGTGTGACATTATTGATCCCAACATAACCTCCACCAAGTGAATGGGCTTGCAAGTCAACTTGCTAAGGAATAACTCCACACAAGTCAACAAGACTATGCCATTCTCTTATCATAAGTGCACTCGAGTTCGGGTATAGAACTCATCTCACAAGAGACCACCAAGCACACAAGCAATTGATATATCAAGCAATTCATACATTACAAACAATACAGTCATCCCAAATTTGCACAAAAATATGTCACAAATAATATAAACATACAATACAACAAAGGTAAAAAGTAGGCAAAACCCACTAGGCAAATAGGTCCCCAGCAGAGTTGCCACTTTTCTGTAGCGGGGTATTTGTTACCTTTAGATTTATTGGCTAATCAAAAGTAAATCATACAATTCGAGTCGCCACCGCACTTCTATTTATCCAAAGGAAAGGTTAGAAAGCGAACAAAAACCGAGAAGTTTTATCAAATAAAAAACTAATAAAAATGTCAGAGATCTAGGTAAGGGGGTTGGTTATGCAATGTGAAGGTTTTAAGCACGCAAAACATCCTTAGTACTCTAAGGGAGCCCTTTTCACAAATGTTGTAAGGTAGGTTGGTATTTGTAAAAATATTTGTGCAAACATGATTGGGGAGATGATAAGAGAATATACAAGTTATTTACAATTTTGTGTTTGAATGGATAAACCCATTGCCTACGTACCATCTTAAAAAAGAATAGGATCAAAACCTCGTAGTTCGGGGTAAAAATCTCAAAAGAAGTTGATGAATTGATTGGTCAAAAGCCTTAAGGTCTTTTGTTATCAAAGGGAGAAGACTCAACCTAAAAAACCACAAATCCACCATGTGAGGAGAGCTTCAACATGCTAGTGAAGAGTTAACCCTATAATAAGCATGGAAGTCTTATAGTCCATCACTAAGGATATAGGTGAGCATTATATCAACCTCTAGGATAACTCAAACCTAATAGCTAATGTTTATGAAAAGCTTTGGCAAAAGTGGCCATTGAAACCACAAAACAATTGAGTGAGTTGTATTTACAAATGAAAAGTATTCATAAAATAAGGTCAAAATTGACTTAAGATTCAATTCAAAATAAGTGTTATGAAAAGAGTTTGAAAAAATCAAAAGCATGGTGCTTAGGTTTCTAATTTAAAAAACAATGTTAATGTTTGCACAAAAGTTTGGCTTGGGTTAGAGTGAAGAGAAGAAGAGAAGGGCTAGGTCCTAAACATGCAAAGACGAGGGAAGAGAAATAAAACCACATGGGTTCCCTTCTTGAGATCATAAAGATGATCCAAGTTTCTCCCATCCTTTGGAATTAGCAAGCAATAAGCAAATAACTCAAGCAATCAAGCTCCTAGGAATCTTCTAATGGGCTTTTGTATCTCTTATCTTGGATGTCCATGACAATGGTTCTTCTAATTGGCTCAATTTTAGGATCCCTAGCACACAAGAACACACAAATCAAAAAGTTCCACAATACAAATAAAGAATGGACAAGAGTGAGTTTAGAATTAGGGGTCCTTTCAATGTTATCTTCAAGATTAAGCATTCTAAAGGCATGAGGCCTAGTTGCTATTTGACAATTTATATCACTCTAAAGGCATGAGGCCTAGTTGCTCTTCAAACTCCATTAGCATAGGTAAGGTCCTAAAATCTAAGTCCTTTCTCCATTTGCATTGGGTTCATATAAACAAAACGAAACAAACACAATAGTATATACGCAATGATGTGCTCAAGTGAGCAAAAGGCAAATTGCATTAACATAAACATGAGCTCAAGTGAGCAAAGGGAAAAGGCAAATGAATTAATGTGCAAGAAATTAAATTGCATTAAAGTAAATTGCAAGAATTAAATGCTTGAATTGAAAGTTAGTCATTAGTGGTTAGTGTTAGTGCGCCATGAGGCAATTTAGCGCTATGTTAAGCAATCGTAAGTGGACTAATGTAGTAGTCACACCTATCTGAGGCCGATCAATAAAACTATAGGCAACAAACACAAGTTAGAGACCATGACTAGTAAGCCAAGCTCCTACAACTTGCCATGCCAAAAGAAAAGAAGAATGATCTTGTATTGATATAGGTTTTTTGCTTGATCAAGAAGCAACCTATCCTTAATGCAAAGCAATTCACTTGATCTTTGATCAAGATGAATTTGATTTGAATCAAGGAAGGTTAAGCCTCTCATATGTCAAGGCTAACCACCAATTTTTAACTCATTGATCAAAAAAGAAAAAGAAAAAGAAAAAGAAGAAATGGAATGTACATAATTGAAATTCAAATGACATAACCAACACACACTGGTCAAACATGAATGGAATCAATGTCAATCAATGGTAAACAAAAGTGAGATGAAGCTTAGAAGTCAAGAAACAATAAAAATATTTTTGGTATTTTTTGGAATTAAAATAATACTTGAATTAAAATAAACAAATAAAGGTCAAACTTCAAATCCAATTCAAATCAACTTGGAAAAGTCCAATTGGATCATCATAAGTTCAACATGGTCAAACAAGGTTTGACAAAAAATTTCATCATTTTTTGAAAACAGAAACTAATTTTAAACAATTAAAAATGAAAAGAAAATAACATAATTGAACTACAATCTCAAATAAATCCCAAACCAATTAAGAAATTGATGAGAATATTTTTCATACATTCATCATCATTCAAAGATGTTAAGAAAATATTTTTGGCATTTTTGAATATTGGAAAGTATTTTAAATGAATTAAAAATAACCAGAAAAGAGAAAATTCACAAAAAATATTAAATTGAATCATAAAAAATATTAAAAATCATTTTCAGAAACTAGAATTTAAAAGGGAAATAATGCAATTAGTCCCATATTTTTTGGATTAAAAATGAAGAAGTTATGAATTTTTGAAATAAAATGGAATTAAAGAAAATAAAATGAAATTAAGAAATTAAGAAAAATCAGGGAGCATCTGATCTTGCCTCATTAAATGACGTGGCTAATCAGAAGGCTGAGAGATGCACGCGCATGGTAGGGCTTGGTCGAATGCGTAACACAAAGTATTAAAACAAGTCATGACAACCAAAGGTCTAGATTAGATCACAAGCCACAGATCCAATGCCCATGGACTCGTCCACGTGGGGACGGTGGTGGAAACCACCGTCTTCTCCGGTGAGACTCACCGTCCGGCCAGAATTTGCAGGTTTTCAAACCTTCATCATTTTGCACAATCCTTATATCTTTGGAAAGCTGAGGTGATGTACATCACCCCTGTGTCATTGGTTTCCACTCAAGATCTCTATAGAGAGAGAAATCTGAGATAGAAATTTATGGTGTTCATACTGAACTTGCTCAATTCATGAAATTAAATGCACAGATCAATTGCCTCTCACATGAGGACTTCAGAGGTACCAACAAACACAAGAAATGATCAGTATTCAAGGAGTTTCGAATCAAAAAAGTTTGAACAACAACCTTTGAAGTGCAGCTTTACAAGACTTGATCCAATCCAATTCTTTGATGCAGTGTGTTCTTGAGATGGCAAAGAAGCTAGGCTAAGGAATTGAAGTTCAGAGATCAACCAATGAAGTTGAAATCTGAGCTTGAAAATTGAAAGAGAAAATCAAAATTCCTTTGAGTGAAGGTTAGGGATTCAATTGTGCAGCAGTTCAGGCGCCTTGAGGTTGGATTTTGAAGAGGAATGGAGCTTCTATTTATAGCCAAACATGATGCAAGCAATGAAGGAACTCATGTGTGCATGAGCTTGGGTCCTCCATGCATGGGCATGTACATGCGCATGTGAGGCCCAATCTCAGTTGGTTTTGCATGCTGATGATGAAACAAGTGAATTTGGACGTGTACATGGCAAGGAAATTTGGTGTGCAATCAATTTAATCATGTTATGCATAAATGAACACAAATCTTCACCTCTTTGAAAATACCATTTGCCAAATTGAAACATGGGCATGTGGGTAATGGTTGGAAAGGTCTTGACATGAGGAAAAAATGTTATGTTGAACAAAAATCCATTTGGAGTTGGGAAATTATTGAAAACATGCCATGAAGTTCAAGGTGCAAAACATGTAAATGAGAATTTTGCCAAAATGTACCAACTTCAAGCCCTTCTGTTTCAATGATGAAAGCCTCAAATGACAAAACCTTAAACATAAAAGTTCTATATCTTTTCAATACAATCAATTTGGACTTAAATTTTGCATCATTTGGATTTTTTATGAGAAAGTTATGGGCACTTGAAGTTGTACTTTTTCACATTTCAATGACTTTGGTCCAAAGTGACCTATAATGTTTTGTATTATCACATGTATTTAATTTAGGATTATGAAATTTTTTCCAACATAAAAATGAATTAGACATCTTAAAATTTCCAATGCATTTTATCCCACCTAAAAATCATGAAAAATGAAGGAGTTAGGTCCTTGGGAAGTTAACCCAAAATTAGGGTTTCAGTCAAAATGACCTATCATGTTTTGAAATGAATGATGATCTTCCAAGTTTCAAATGAATTTTTGATGAAAATTAAAGTTGTTCATATGGTTCTTAATAACATTATTTCTCTTGGGATCATCATCATTTGACAAACACATTAAAAGTTAGGTCTCAGTGGATTTCAAAATAGTCAGATGAATTGACTGATCAACTTCTCAAGTCCAAACTTCAAATCTTAATGAATGGATGGTTGAGGACATTAAAATAGGCTCAAATATGCATGAAATGATGAATGAAAGAACTTACCTTGATTGTATTTGATCATGGGTTGAGGTTGCTTCATGAGCAAGGCACAGTCAATGCACAGTTGAATTAGGGTTTCCTTGGGAAACAATCCTCAAGCCCTTTGGTTTATCTTGATCAAATTGACAAATTGAGATACTTGGGAGGCATATATGATGATTGAGAGCTTTGTGAACCATTTTCATGCTTGCTTTCATCTTCATCTGGCCATTCTTTGAGTATAGGGGCCTCCTAGGAGCCTTGGATCACATGCTTGCTTGAGGTTTAAAACAAAACAAGTTAGTGACATATTTTTGTGCTTTTGGTTAGTAAACAAAATAAGAAAAGAAATAATATACAATTCAAGCATGCTTGGTGGTCTCAAACCAACTCACACAAGTCCCAACCCAAGGGTTAAGGGGCCAAGATGTTATGATCCTTGAGGCAAATGCAAAGAGCAATGATATGATGCCATGAGGGATCTTAGGGTCAAAATTGGGGTCTTACAGTTGGCAAGACTACTCGTGATTTACTCCATGTGGACATTGAAGCTTTGATAAATGGACCACAACTTCATGAGAAATATCACCATGATCCAACACAACCTATCACTAAAACAAAAGTGTGGCAAGCCCTCAGGAGTATTGGAGATACAAAAGCACCGGGAATAGATGGTTTTAATGCAAAATTCTTTAAAGCTACTTGGAGAATTACAAAAGATGATATTATGAAGGCATTGAAATACTTATTTGAGAATAATAGAATTTATGCTGCAGTGAACTGCGTATTGGTTACATTGATTCCAAAATTACCAGATGCAGAAACCATGAAAGACATGCAATCGATAGCTTATTGTACGATGCTTTACAAAATCATATCAAAATTCCTTACGAGAAGACTCAGTAAAGTGATTAATGAGGTGAGGGATGATAGTCAGTCGACTTTCCTGCCCGGTAAGGTTATTCATGACAATATTTTAATGGTGCATGAGTTATTGAGGGGTTACAACAAAAAACATATATCACCAAGGTGTGCTATACAAATGGATATTCATAAGGTGTACGATATGATGGAGTAGTCTGCTTTGGAAACAATTTTGCATGAGCTAAATTTCCCCATGCAGTTCATTAAATGGGTTATGGTGTGTGTCACTACTGTGTCATATCGACACTCCACCAATGGGCAAGTTACGGAGCTTCTGAAGGCGAAACGAGGATTACATAAAGGCGACCCAATATCTATGATGTTGTTTGTGCTCATTATGGAATATTTACATCATTTCCTAAAGAGTTTACGTAATGTTGTTGACTTCAATACCACCCTCGATGCGAGAAAATGCAGATAATGAATATTAGTTTTGTTGATGACCTCATGTTATTTGCTAGAGGTGATGGCGTATTTGTACAAATTATGATGCAGGTGTTTTTAAATTTTTCAAATGCAATCGAATTGAAAGCTCATCTGGAAAAGTGCAAGGTTTATTTCGGGGGTACCAAAACTGAAGTGAAACAGGAGATTCTTGAAGCTACAGGTTTTTCAAAAGGAGAACTTTCTTTCAAATATCTCGGTGTGCCTTTATCGAGCAGAAAGGTAATTGTCCATCAATGCAAACTGCTTGTGGATAGAATAACTATAAAGATCAAACATTGGACAACTAGATTATTGAGTTATGCAGGGCGGTGCCAGCTAATTCAGAGTGTGCTTTTCACGGTCACAACTTATTGGATGCAAGTCTTCCGTCTTCCACAAAAGGTAATAAAATAAATTGAATCTGTTTGCAAGAATTACTTGTGGAATTGATCAGAGGAAGTGAGTGAAAAAGCCCTCGTATCTTGGGAAAATGATTATGAACCAAGAGTGTTGGTGGTTTGAACATGACTGACTTACAAATGTGGAATGGGGCTACAATTGTGAAACTGTTATGGAATATTCAAGCCAAGGCGGATAAACTTTGGGTCCGATGGATGAACACATATTATTTCAAAGGGGAGGATGTAATGAATTGGCAGGTGAAGGTAGTAACTCTTGGATATTAAAGAGAATAATGAATATTATAAACCAAGTGAAAATCACAAGATATTAGAATGAGAAAAATAAAGACGAAAAGTGTAAGACCGGGAAAATGTATAAGGAATTCCTTGGGGATGGATAAAAAGTGGATTGGAGGAAGGTCATGCTTACAAATTGTGCTAGACCAAGAGCCTAATTCACTTTGTGGATGACCTTAAAAGAGAGACTACCAACGAATGACCGTTTGACTCATTTCGGTATAGTCATAGATGGAAAGTGTAACTTTTGTGATAAAAGTGAATCATTGGAACATCTTTTCTTTGTATGTCAAATAACTAAAAAAATTGGAAGGATGTGCTTGGTTGGCTCAAGATTCATAAGACACCCATGTATTGGAAAGAGGAAAAAAATGGATTATTAATGAAACAAAGAAAAAAGGTTGACATAGACAAATTTTAAAGATAGCTTTGGCCGAGATTATATATGAGAAGTAGAAATGGGATCACTTTCTCTCTAAAGAAAATGGATCCTAGATTAAAAGATGTGATTATTAATAATGTTATAGCTAGACGTATATTGCACAAGAAGCTTAACTCTTATTTAATAGCTTATAGTAGTCATAGTGAGATAGGCATATAGAAAAGGATCAGTTGTATTAATTATTTTTGGATAATGAAAAAGTAATGCTTTGACTAAAAAAAAACCTAAACTCTAATTAACTTTGGCCTTGGGGCACACAACTCAATTTGGATTATATCTAATATCTCAACCGTTTAAATCCCATCCGAATAAAACATTATATCTTTTCTAACAAACTCCACTCCACGATGAAAAATAACAATGAACTTACCAATTATTTGTATCAAAAAGTGTTTCATTATCAGAATTGTGCTCTAAACTTAACAAAAGAAAAGACGAAAATTGAGTAGATTGAGCGATTTCATACCTTGATTCGCGTTTCTTCGTCGAATGTATCAATGAAGTTGCTTGAATGATGATTTGAACCTTAAACAATCACTTGATTGCTTGGAGCGCTTCAATGACATTTTCACTTAGGACAAAAAATGGAGAGGACTAAAATATAATTTCTATTGTAATTTTATAAATTCAATTTCTTGAGGTGGCATAAGCTTATCCCTCTATTACTTAAAGATTTTTTTAAAAAAAGAGGCACCTATCATGACATATAAGCATCAGGCGTTGGTTATTTTCCCCAAAGTTTAAAGTTTAAACAAACAGGATCTTTATATGACAAGGTTGATTTAAAAAAAAAATTACACGGATGTAAGCTAAAACTCGCCTAAATAACATGGGTAAAATAGTATTAACCCTATAATTTTTGA